>NW_010254292.1:0-243 GCF_000690775.1 Eurypyga helias
GCGGCACAGCACCAGCACCAACACGTTCCCGGGCTCAATATGGGCTGGCACAGCCCCAGCGTTGGTATAGCCTGGTAAGGCACGGCACCGGTATCGACACCAGCACGGCCTCGGTATGGCCTGGTACAGCACCGGCCCGGTGGCTTAAGTAGCTCCTGGTACCGGCTGGGGGATGCTGGTGCCCCAGCTGCCAGCCTGGGGCAGGGAAAAGGGCAGGAGGCAGTCCCCGTCCCCACCCTGGGG
>NW_010254292.1:384-4464 GCF_000690775.1 Eurypyga helias
AGTGTGGGCTGAGACAGCACGGGGAGGGGGCTAGAGCAGGAGTGTGCCGCTGCCACGTTGCTCCCCCCTTCAAGGAGCCAGTTTTTAGGGGTTCCTCCTGCTGGCATGTCACGCTCAGCAGCTGCATCTTCACACAGGTGCGTGGGATAAAGCCCGTTTGTGTTTCGCAGCAGAGAGGATAAAAGGGATGATAGGAACAAAGTGCTGAGGTCTCATCCCACCCCCAGACAGGAAGAAAAGCCTAAGCCAAAAAAAAATAACCCCAGCCTAAACCTGCTCCGGGCAGAGCCTTGTGTCCAGGCCCGCCATGGATGTCACCCCCCACCCACATGGGCTGGTGGCAGCTTCGCTTTCCTTACCTTAAGGGGGAAAATATACCCCATCCCTTGTGCTTTGCGTCACCTTCCTGCTCTTGCCAGCGCTGCACGCGTCTGCCAGACCCCGGAGCAGCGTCAGAGGCTGCTGCGTCACTGCTCCCGGCCCCCGCTGCCTGCACGTCCCTTCCCTGCCCGTCCATCGGCCCCCGTGGCCTCTCCGCTGCCCGGTGTCGGACACAGGGCCACGACGTTGGCCTAAGCTCTCTGCAGGCTGCATTTGAGGCTGGAAGGAAGCTGAAGTCCAGGTTTCATGTATCTGATGCAAACGCGGATATAAAATGGGGTTTGGGGATTTGAGGGGTGCTGCTCCACTGTAGGTTGAGGGGCAAAGCTTTGCTCTTTGCTCCAACCCAAAGAAACTGTGGGGCAGGTGTTAAACAGAACCCCCACCTCTCGGATTTTTTGCTTTGCTTCGGTGGAATCTGGACCCCCGAGGGTACCTCCAGAGGAGGAAAGATCCACAGTCTGCCTTGCCGTGGTCTTCTCCTGTTCCCCCAAAGTGAAATCGCTGAGGTCAGAGGGACCTCTGGAGGTACCTACTCACAAAATAATTACCCTCTTGGGTCACCCCCCAGGTCTCTGCTGCTTGCCACCTTCCCAACTCCTGTCCCTGGTCCAAGGTGAGAAAAGGAAATGGAAACGGGGAGCAGCTGTGCCTGGACATGAGTTTAAGAAATAAGAAGGGGTCAGATGGGCTGGGGATGCTGGCTGAGGGTGTCACTGAGCCCCCCCCCAGTGTCAGTGTCCCCAGGCACATCCCAGTAGAGGAGAAGACGGGGTCTGGTAAAGGCAAATAATAGAATACAAGAAATGCCCCTGTCTCTCAGGTAAATCGCTGCCTGAGCTCCAGAAACCCTCCCGCGCTGCTGCGGGATCTCTGCCTGGGCTGACGAGCTATTAATGATATCGCAGAGGAGCCTGAAATTAGCAGCACTCAGAATAAACCTCTTTGAGGCAAAAGCCCAGTTGAGAGCGTTGTTCTCCCTTCCCTGGCAGCGACCCTCCGCACTCTGCACGCAGAGGCACCGATCACCGGGATGAGGCACCGTGCTGCATCCCACAGCCGGCCCAGTGCCGGTCCCTGTTATTCCCAACGGGATGAGGTCAGCCAGTCCCACACGGGCTGTGCTCTGCCCCGGGGTAGGGCAGCTCTGCAGGAGGACGTAGCCAAGGGCTGCACACTGGCCTCTTACCTCCAGCCTCTTTAACTCTCCGCGTTGGGATGTGCTCCAGAAAAGAAAAGCCTTATTATAGGCAGTAAATAATTAATGTTAGCACCATCTCTCCCAGCCTCTCTGCAAGTTTTTCCCCAGATGTCCCAGTTACCAGACCTAGGCGCTGCTTTCTCATCCCGGCCCAGTTTAAGGGAAGGAATCCTGTATCAGGATTTCAGGTTTAAGCCCCAGGACTCCTGGGTGGACCCAGCTCCCTGCCCTGCTGATCCAGGCTCCCTGCCTGTCCCTGGCAGCAGCGGTTTGGGACCGGAGCCCTGGCACATGGTGGAAGTTCAGCTGGGAAGCGATGGGTCACAGGGAAAATGCAGGAGCTGAGGGACATTAAACAGCGTGATGCTGGGCTCAGGGGACCGCACCGTGCTGCTCAGCTCATCCTGGCTGTGCCCGGCTCAATGGGGCAGCAATGGGAGAGTTTTCATGGACGGGATTTGTGCTCAAGGCACCTGGCAGAGAAGGAGATGAATTTCCAGGCACTGCTTTGAGTTATACACAAATGAAAACCTGGCCAGGGAAATGACACCGGCTGGAATTAAGTACGGTGTTGCTGTGCCAGAGGCTTAAATAAATAAACGCGGTCTTTGTGCCCTTTAGAGAAGGAATGAGCTTCTTGGCACTGGCACCATCCTTTAAATTGATTTTTCTCTCTCTTTCCTTTCAGAAACCGGCTGGTGCATCTGAGCCCAGCGGCTGCGACTGCAGCCTCAGCACACAGCAGCCCTTCTGCCGACTCCTTCCCTGCTGCCCATTTTCCCTCCCAGTTTCCTCCCTTTCCTCCAAAACCCCAGGGGAGGATCCGACCACCCCCCCAAGAGTGAATCACCAGATCTTTGGAGAGAACGATTGAGTCACCGAGCAGGGAGCCTGGTGCCCAGGGACCACTCCCCTTTTTCCATGCCACTGCTGTCCCCAGGGAAACTTGGGCAGAAATGAGCGCTCCAAGCAGGAGAATCATAGAATTGTAGAACTATAGAATGGTTTGGGTTGGAAGGGCCCTTAAAGATCATCCAGTTCCAACCCCCTGCCACGGGCAGGGACACCTTCCACTAGACCAGGTTGCTCCAAGCCTCATCCAGCCTGGCCTTGAACACTTCCAGGGATGGGGCATCTCTGGGAACCTGTCCCAGTGCCTCCCCACCCTCTCCGGGAAGAACTTCTTCCTGATATCTAATCTAAACCTCCCCACTTTCAATTTATACCCATTACCTCTTGTCCTGTTGTTACAGGCCCTTGGAAAAAGTCCCCCCCAGCTTCCTTGTAGCCCCCCCAGGCACTGGAAGGGGCTCTAAGGTCTCCCCGGAGCCTTCCCTTCTCCAGGTTGAACCCCCAACTCCCCCAGCCTGTCCCCAAGGCAGAGGGGCTCCAGCCCTCGGAGCATCCTCGTGGCCTCCTCTGGACTCACTCCAACCAGTCAATATCCTTCTGATGTTGAGGAAAGGGACGTTGAGAAGGGATGGACGATGTTGTGGCTTCACAGGGTGCTGAGCAGAGAGGGTGAAATTGAGTCAGGTGGGAGAGAAGGGCTGGGGGTGGGCAAGAGGGGTGGACAAAGGCTTTGGGGGTGTCGAAGTGCTTGGGCCAGGCATGGCCCGGGGGTGGACGGGCTCCTGAGGGAGGCACCCAAACCAGGAGGCAGCACCTGGGGAGGTGAAGGTGAGGGGCTCTCCCTGAGGCACAGGTCCCGTGGGAGCCCAGGGGACACACACGTGGCCACCCCACACGTGCCGCTTCATGCCCCTGGGCAGGGAGGTGCTGCCTGGCACAGGCAGGGCTGGGGGGGGGCACTGCCTGCAGGGCTGTTAGAATGACAAGGAACAGTGCGGGGCAGATGGGGGGGTCCTCAGGATGGGACCCCTTAGTGACCGGCCCCTCAATGACCGGAATCTGCAGGGATTGGGATCCTTGGGGACAGAGATCCTTGAAGCTGGGGATCACCTGGGGCAGGGATCCTTGGGGATGGGGAACCTCATGGATGGGGATCCTTGGGGACAGCGATCCTTGAAGCTGGGGATCGTCTGGGACAGGGATCCTTGGGGATGGGGATCCTCAGGGATGGGGATCCTTGGGGACAGTGATCCTTGAAGGCGGGGATCGTCTGGGACAGAGATCCTTGGGGATGGGGATCCTCGGGGATGGGAATCTTCAGGGATGAGGCTGCTTGAGGACAGGGATCCTTTGGGACAGGATCTTCAGGGATGAGGGTTCTTTGGGACAAGATCCTTGCGGATGAGATCTATTAGGACAGGGATCCTTTGGGACAGGGATCCTTGGGGATGGAGACGTTATGGGTGGGGACCTTGGGGACAGGGATCCTGGGGGAAGGTGATCCCCAGCGACAGGGATCCTTGGGGACGAGGACTCTCGGAGAGACAGGGATAGTTTGGGACGTGGACCCTTGGGAATGAGGATTCTCGGGCAGAGTTCTCGGGGACAGGGATCCGTGGGGACAGGGGTCCGCGGGGTTGGGGTCC
>NW_010254293.1:0-512 GCF_000690775.1 Eurypyga helias
GGCCCCCTACAGAGACCCTCAGGACCCCACAGAACCGTACAGACCCCTACAAAGCCGTATGGCCCCCTATAGAGCATTGTAGACCCTTACAGTCCCCTATAGAGACCCTCGGTCCCCTACAGAGACTTAGGGCCCCCTATAGAGCCTTACAGAGACCCGCAGTCCCCTATAGAGCCTTATGGCCCCACAGGGGCGGTCTTGGTCACGTATGGAAGCCCTCAGTCCCCTATAGAGGCCCCCGGCCCCATAGGGATGGTCTCAGCCCCACACAGAGGCTGGGGGCCCTATAGAAACCCTCAGGCCCATATGGAGGGTTACAGCCCCATAGGGCTGCTCAGTCCCCTATAGAGGCCCTCAGGCCTACACAACGCTCCTGGCCCCGTATGGAGGCTCCCAGTCCCATATGGATGCTCCCGGCCCTGTATGGAGGCTCCCGGTCCCATAGGGCTGCTCTTCCTCCTACAGCTACAGCTACGCTCCCAGCCCTGTATAGATGCTCTCGGTCCCATATA
>NW_010254294.1:0-3446 GCF_000690775.1 Eurypyga helias
CGTGTCCGTGTCCGTGTCCGTGTCCTTGCCCGTGTCCCTGTCCCTCCCCACGCCCTCCCGAGTGCCTCAATGTCGCGCCTCAGGAATTCGGGCGGACCCCGGTGACCCCGGAGCAGAACGAGCAATGTCCTACCTGGTCAAAATCGCGTTAAAGTAAACCACGGTTTTTACTAGCAGCGTATCGTCCCAAATTTAGTGCAGGTTTTGAATGACTCAAAGCCAGGAGACACGTTCTTAGAACATTCTGGTGCTTCCCCAGGGAAAGGGAGACGTGAATACCATCCCGACTCAAAGGCCCGGGGGCTCCGTAAGCAGCAGTTTGTTCTGAGCAAGCATCGCGGCCCAGGCCAGGAGCACAGATTCTCTGTTCACCACTATCTTACTTACAGAATAACCTGCCTTAACCATTTCTTCCCCTTACTATCCTTCAGGTGAGGCAATGTATTTTTTCCCCTCTCTACCCCATTACCATCCCATGCAATTTGGGGGGATGCTGGTGGGAGCACACGCAGACCCCAGTTCCCTCAGCTCTGGGAACACCAGTCGGGCTGGTGGGGATGGTTTGTTCAGCTGGTAGGGGAGGACACAGTGTTTTCTGAGTACTCCTGTTTTGCCAGGCTGTTTTCTGAGCTCTTTCCAAAGACCTTTTCCCTAGTTCAGTTGAGAACAGCTGCTGGAAAGCTCCTCCCCGAGGGAGGAGAGAAGACATAGTTGATCAGGAGGAAGAGCTTGACAACATTAAAACAAAACAGGGTTGGTACTGCTGTCAACCCGGGAAGCGTCCAGAGGTGAGAGCCACTGGTGTGACCCTCGGGACTTTGCGGGATCATGTTTACCTGTCGCTTGCCTTGGTGGAGATCCAGTGTGACCTGCAAGCCGTGGCAGTCGGGTCGCTCTCTGCCCCATGCCTGGGAGACAGGCCAACGGCCGAGTCGTAAAAGAATCCACGCGACTGCGGCGCAGGGACAACAGGTCGGCGCCCAGGAGAAACGTGAATCAGAAGATTTGGAAATGCCCATGACAAGGAGACAAACTGACACCCTCTTCCAAGAGCAGCCTGAGACTGGGAACCAGTATTTGGAAGATGCTTTGCTTCGGAGTTACTTGAAAGCGCACCTCCCTCCCAAGGTCTGGCATGCATGTTTGTCTTTCTGTGTGTGCACCCTACGCTGCTGGCTAGGTCACTGTTTAAGACTCTGAACTGAACATTCTCTGAGTCCTTTTGTGCTTTCGAGCGTTTAACCTGGGGAAATTTATCAACATTCTTTAAAACTTGTTTTCTTTGAATCAGCCCAGGGATGAAAAATACTGCCAGGACATAAACTGAAGTAGAAAGGGCTTGGTGGATGCGGGTGACTGATCTGTGTGTCGCAACAAATGCGTTTTTGGGATTGACAGTGTGGGCATTTGTTGTCTGGTTATGCAAAGTCAGGGAAAGGGAATAAACTAAGGTTCTTCCAAACTCTGCTGTGCAAGTCCACTTCTCTCCCCCTGGGGAAGGGCGGCTTGTATGGGAATTCATTTCTGAAGGAACGACGGGGCTGTTAGCTGAGTGCTCAAGGGGATGCAAAGGTGCATTGGGGTTTACTTGTTCTCCGCACAGGTCGTTGGCTTCCCTGGGTCGATTTTCAGACAGGAAAGGCTCTGTACAGATGGAGGGGTGCAGGGAGGTAGGGTAAGACCCTGGGCTGTGGGACTCTGTTGTGTGAGGTCTAGTCCTACAGGAACCCTTGCAAGGAGGTGGCTCGTCTCATTGTCCTCTGCTGTCACCCCAAGGACCACAACTGTTTCCCACTTTTCAAGGACCAGGTCACATGGAGCAGAGTGTGACCTCTGATTTATTCCAACAGAAGCAATGCAATGGCCCATAAGGCCACTGGGTGAGTAGAGGGGCAGAATCTGGCTTTCTGTGATGCTCTTCCTGCCACTTCGTGGTCTCCAGGTCTGTGAGGCCTTGCAGACGTGGGGTAGTAAGAGTGTGGTGGCAGTGTTTGGAGCTTGCTTTTGTCACAGCCATCCCGAAAGACAGGAGCGAGGCCTCTCTCAGCACTGCTGCGGTGTTCTTGCCAGGGCAGAAGATGCGGGAAAGGAGGCTGACTTTGGGCCCCCATGAAGATCTTGCTCCTAATCTGCACCTTTGCAAGAAGCATGATCAGATCCCCAGAAGAATAAAGGATCAGTGATGTCTTTTGCCACGGTTGAGAGCTGCTCTCCGCTCCTTCCCCAAAGAGACAAAGCGGCTGCAAAACGTGCCAGAGAATGAGCAGCACGTCCCTCCCGCTTCTGCGCTTGGTCCCCGCGGGGCAGTGTTGCCTCGCCGCTGGAAGGGAGAGCCCCAGGCAGCACCCGCCTGCCTGCAGCCTGGGTGCTGGCGCTCCCCATCAACACCGTCCTCCGCAACAGATGCAGCTTTGCGTGTCCCACTCAAGCAGACCCGCAGGAGGTTAATTCCTGTTGTACTCTTCACACTATGCAGTGGTGAACACAGGAATTTTCCTGGAATGGAACAAAAGATTTCTTTCTTTGTTTGAAGCTTGTTTCTGGAGAACACAGATAAGTGTTTTTCTGGATACCGTTGTGGAGAGGTACCTCCTGGGCTTTGATCCCCCTGGAAATATGTCCTTTAGTATCGTCCTTTAGATCATCTGTTTGCACTCTTAATGTGCAATAATTGCTCATTTCCAATATATTTATCCCTGGGACATCCAAGGACAGATTAGGGTGAGAGCACCCAACAGATGCTGTTAGGTAGCAGGTTCAGCCCTGACGCTGACAGTTTACAGATGTCCCCTCCATACCCTGGTGTCATGTTTTGCAGCGCCCGGGCTGCTGTGTGGTTCATTCAGCAATGTAGGAGCTCAGGTTTTGTTCTTTTACCTTGGAAGTAAATGCATTTTCTTCAGCAACATGGTGGTTTGTAAGGCTACGTGGGGTCAGGGCATGAGCTCCCATCTAGGCAGTTGGGTGTTTTTTAGAAGTAGATGAGGTGAAGGGGTGGTTGTAGTTTGAGCTCACTGCACTGTGCTGACCAAGAGACCTATTTGGTAGACTCATATTCTTCTGTCCACAAAAAACAACCAGAAAAACAGTTCAAAGGTTCTTGTGCTTCAGGGATAAGTGAAGTCCGTGAACCTTAGGTTGGTAGGTTGTGCCTCTGAACAACCTTTGAATTGTCAAGATATGAGCATTGGAAGCATATACCCACCCAGCTGAGCTCCACCAACAGCACACAGCGGAGCTGTTCCAGCTGGCAGGGCTCTTGTGTGTGTTTTTGGCTTATTTTGTGATTCGTAACACTGAGAATTTCACCATTCACCTGAAGGAAAACTGGCTGGTCTGGAGTTGGGTGGGGAGAAATCAAATGCAGTTCAGTAAGGGCAAGTGTAAAGGGCTGCATCTAGGGAGGACAACCCCATGGGTTAGGGCAGGTTGGGGGCTGATCTGCT
>NW_010254295.1:0-513 GCF_000690775.1 Eurypyga helias
CATATGTGAAAAGTAAATAAGTAAAATAGACTCTTGCCTATGCATAGCTACAAAATAGCCTTGAGGTCACTATAACATTTCTGGCAACTAAACCTGACCTTGCTAGCCCTACTATAATAACAGTAGATACCAAGAGGTTATACATGTGCACAAGTCATCATGCATCTAATAACAAATGCTGGAATTCATGGTTTCAGATTTCTCAGATGCAATTCCATCTTTTTTCAGATTGAGTAGAAAGAGAGGAAAATTACACTTAATAAATTAGAACCAGATAGGCTTTTCTAAAAAATAAAAATAAAAAATCTTTACTAATGTATACGCATGAAGGAAAGAGAACAAAAGGAACATATTTTTAGACCTTTCTATTGTGCCTCACTCAGTCACTGCAGATGGTGAAATGAGGAGCACTTCGCTATTTACCCTGCTTTCTGGGACACCGTGTATCCTAAGCCTCTTTGTCTTTCAAGTCCTGTCCCTCTCTGCAGTATTGTAAAGACTGTCTCTGACAGT
>NW_010254295.1:545-3368 GCF_000690775.1 Eurypyga helias
GGACAGAGCAGCAGCAGCTCAGAAGCTGATGTGGAACAGAGTCTACTTAGACTGGAAGTTGTGGGAAAAGGGTCTGTTCCAGCACTGCATGTCAAGTCATCCTCTATAATATCACATTAAGACCAGAATTTTTTCTTGCTATGACATATGTAGAGAGGACTACATTGCTCCAAACAGAACATAATCTTCCTACACAACTCGAAGCATGACTATATTTGAGGAAGTTCAAATGTGGTCTTTGTGAGATACGGCAAAAATAAGATGAACACCATTAGTATTAGTTTTTCACCTACCATCAGTTAGGATGATAAACAGATGGATACAGAGAACCAGGAGGACTCAACAAAAATTGAGACATTATTGACCACCACCTAGGCAGCAGTCAAACTAAATCAGCAGTACATTTTGCTGCCTTTTAAATAAATAAATAAATAAATAAACATGGGATCTCACACTGAAGCAAAGTTTTAGGGATTAATCTGAAGAATCGTAACAATGGTAACAAGATAGTCAGAGAGCTTCTCTTCAACTCAAAGGGAAAGCACTGGAGTGCTTGTTTGAAAATCTATGGAGGAAGGGCAAAACCATTATTATGGCAGGTGATGAACTTCCGATAAGTACATGGTAACATGAGTGTGATCTCTGAAAGGAATGGGAAAAAACACAGAATTGGCAACCAGCCTTGTAGCAAAATGTGTGTAGCAAAGAAGTGAGCACCAAGTTAGCAAAATGATCCTTACAGCAGTCTTCTGGATGAACACTGGTATAGCAAGCCCAAATATTACAGGGACAGAGAAAAGCACAATTCCATAATCAAGGTATCAGTTACGCACAAAGACAACAGTTTTAGCTGTACAGAAAGACAAGAATAAGCATATATATGGTAATTGGAAAATACTTGCAGATCTCAAAGCGTATCTGGTTATGGTAAGAGAAACAAGGCAAAGAGGATGCCAAGGTTACAAACTTGACAGCAAAGTGGAAAGACTACTGGCCCATGCGGTCAAAGAAGAAAATGGCAGAGAGAAACAGAGAATACTCTTAAGTCCCCATTTCAGACACAGTGAGTGTAAAAAGGTGCACGAGAAAAGCTACGAAGTTGATTTGACATTTTCTAAGAAATAAATAGGCAGAGTTATAAAGATAGTACCTGAGTTTCTGTTTGGAAATGGAATAATGAATATACTCAGAGGAAAAAGGGAAGAAAGCTGGTGTAAAGAAGCAAGAGGTGGGAAAAATGTGAGGAAAAGCCCCCACAGGAATAACTGAAAGAGTATCTGGCCTGACAGGAGATTAATGAGTTTGAGTACACAGCCACGTAATTAGTGGCGCTGAAGGTGGGATAGGTTGACTCAAATGAAAAGTGGGTCAAATCTTCCACTTCATTTTAACGTAACAGTTGAAATCTGGATCAGGGAAGGTCTCTCATGCCTTCAAAGGAGAGGTACCCCACACGTTGGCAGTGAAAGACGAAAAGCTGGTGGCAGACAGAGATGTGGCTCAAGGAAAAGACTTTCATTTTTAAAGATGACTGAGGGACTGGAAAAATTTGATTAAAAATTAGGTGGGAATGGAGATTAAGAAAAAGGTAAAGAATAATGCGAAGTATGCAAGAGAAGAGGACTGAAAGACTGGACCAAGCAGGACAGCTTAAACCCCTTCCTGAATCCGAGGCAGAACAAAACTGAACAAGGGAAGGGGAGAAGGCAAACCAAAGAAGGTGAAAGTTCACACTATATGCTATTATGCTATTATTTTATTATTTTTAAGAAGTCAGTGAGCTCATACATGGAGAGCGATGGGAGGGAGAAGCCAAAGACTTTAGCAGGGATCCAAAACCGGAGAAGAGCCAACTGAAATGGCAAGCCCAGGATGTGATTATGTCCGAGTGTAAAGCTGTTCAGTGAC
Source organism: Eurypyga helias (assembly GCF_000690775.1). Classification (NCBI taxonomy): domain Eukaryota; kingdom Metazoa; phylum Chordata; class Aves; order Eurypygiformes; family Eurypygidae; genus Eurypyga; species Eurypyga helias. Next base: position 2,454 of record NW_010254295.1, read on the forward strand.
AAAGATGGCTGAGCTGGAAAAAAATAAAGGAGATAAATCTGTAGCAAAAGGAAGTCAGGCTGGTCACAGGATTTCCACTAGAGATACCGTGCTACATGAGAGCAGGACTGGAGGAAGCGGATGTTGGGAGACTGCCAGGGCCAGCACATGGGGGCTGGGTAGGGGGAGAGGACAGCACAGTTTACCCAGGAGCTCTGTTCAAATACATGGTTAGAGGAGGACAAACCCACGAGTCAGAACAAACAGGGGTCAGGACCTGCAGTGTTTGCTCCTGCTGAGCAGAATTTGCAGGGGATTTGACAGGCTTAGTCTTGCTCTCATATAGGGGGAGAAAACAAAAAAGGAAATGATAGGTGACCATGCAGAAAACTGAAATGTTAGTTACCTTAAAATGCTAATTGTCTCCAGGAAACCTTCCTTTCGATTTGGGGAATCCCAGCTTCCGAATGGTATCGGGCATGTATGAGCAGAAGTGGAGGCTTATGAGATATTTCTGCATGCCTAAGCTACTGCTCCCTTAATCTAGAAGTGGTTTTGATCCAGTAGTCATTACAAGTTCTCAGCAAGGCTAGTGATTTTTCAATCTTCTGTTTTACATACCAGCATGTCAACACTCAAGCAGTTCCTGCTCACATCAACCACACAGTTGAGGCTTAAATACACGCCTCCTCCTTCAGTCATCGTTAGGAGCAGTAATACAATACAAATTCTGCAACGTGTAATTGTTTTCATCACAAGCACTGCTGAAAGATATTGACATTATTTCACCAATCAAACACTGACATTAGAAACCAGCTCCATTTTGAGACATACAGACTGTAACGCCTGCATTCATCAGACGTATTTACGTACATGCTTCTACTTCTTGCAACTTTCACTGTAGTGCAATCCAATAGTCAGTGCTATCAAGGTGGG
>NW_010254296.1:0-652 GCF_000690775.1 Eurypyga helias
TTCCTGACTAAACCCAGCACAACTGTCAATATTACAAAATGGACAATGCATGTATTTAGTCAGTTGCATCCTGCACTCAGGCATTCTCATCCAGAACTAAGAAACCTGATGGAAAGATATGGATTTAAGGAAGGTGACCTCTGTCTATACACTGGTGCCACTCCAATACTTCTTCGAATCTGAAACCAGTAAAAGCAATAAATTGTTTAGCCTAACACTTACTCTGTGTTTTCAGAGTTAAAGGAAATTACCATATACCTTCAATTCTTCTTTAAAAAGTATAAGGCTGTGGCCACAGGACCCAGCTCCACTATTGACAATTCTTTTTTCCTTGACCATGCCTGCCTTTCCCAGGGCTCCTAAGCAAATTATGAGTCCTGTATCTCCAGCAATGTCCCCAGACAATGGCACCAAATATGCCACAAATTCAACAGCCAACAGTCAACAGCCAGCTGAGTATGAGCCGTCAGTGTGCCCAGGTGGCCAAGAAGGCCAATGGCATCCTGGCCTGCATCAGGAATAGTGTGGGCAGTGGGACTAGGGCAGGGATTGTCCTTCTGTACTGGGCACTAGTGAGGTTGCACCTCAAATCGTGGGTTCAGGTTTGGGCCTCTCACTACAAGAAAGACACTGAGGTGCTGGAGCGTGTCCA
>NW_010254296.1:977-3584 GCF_000690775.1 Eurypyga helias
GAAAAAGTTCTTCATTCAAAGGGCTGTCAGGCATTGGAAGGGGCTGCCCAGGGAGGTGGTGGAATCACTATCCCTGGAGGGATTTAAGAGACATGTAGATGTGGTGTTTAGGGACATAGTTTAGTGGTGGACTCAGCAGTGTTGGGTTAACAGTCAGACTTGATGATCTTAAGGGTCTTTTACAATGTGAAATGCTCTATGATTCTATATTGCATTCAAAGGGCTGTCAGGCATTGGAAGGGGCTGCCCAGGGAGGTGGTGGAATCACTATCCCTGGAGGGATTTAAGAGACATGTAGATGTGGTGTTTAGGGACATAGTTTAGTGGTGGACTCAGCAGTGTTGGGTTAACAGTCAGACTTGATGATCTTAAGGGTCTTTTACAATGTGAAATGCTCTATGATTCTATATTGCATTCAGGGCAATCAGTGGGTCCTACAACTACTCAGTACGGCTCCCAGAGTTGTGCACAGAGCTGGAGCAATAAAGAAAAAAAAAAAAGTTCAGATTTTTCTTTTCTAACTTCTTATCACAGAATTTAGTTCCTATTTATTTCAGTTACTTTGGAGAGGTAAAAATATGTTTCTGTTAAAACATATTTGAACCTTTTCTTGATGACACTGCCATTGTATTTTCCACATCACCTGAGTTTCTGACAAAGCTGACATGTGCCACGTACCTGTTGTTACACACAGCGGTCCCAGTCTCCTTGCCAAATGAGCTGGTAATGCACCACTTGATACAAATACACCATCAAAGAATGCATTTGAGGATTGTTTCTGAAGTGATGGCGCATAATACATATAAGAAGCAATTTTACTGTTTTTCCAGCAATGTGCATGAAACATCTTGTCATGATGATAAACCCTTACCACTGACAAATTAATGAAAGGGACACAGGTAATATCTGAAGTAATTCTTCAGACTCCTCAGACAAATCTCTTGTGTGTGTGTGTACAAGAGTTATAGTTTAATATTACTAAAAAATGGGAAGGGGTGTTAATCAAAAAGTACTCACTTTGACTACGAAAACTAAAAAAGTAGCAACATAAAAACAGAAGCTTTTGTGCTGCAAGCTTCCAGACTGAGACACCTCTAATGCTGTCAGCTGGGACTGATGGTGCACTGTGGACAAAATCACTGGCCAGAACACCCAAAACTGTAATGGAGATTTCCAGCGGCAGTTTTCAACACTGTTCATTGTTGACAGACTCTGCTCCTTCTGAAGTCTATGGAAGTTTTGCTAAAGCTATTAGTGAAAGTGTGTTTGGACGACTATTGAATACTTTGGGAAACGCTGACCAAAAACGACACCGTGTTGCAAAGGTCAGCAGTATGGAGAGTGTAACCTGAAAACCCTGATGATCCAGTAACAAAACCAGAAGTGTGCCAAAGGATTGTGCTAAACACACACCTTACAATCTTGACCTTATAATAATTAAAAATTGATGTTTTGAGCATAATACAGCTGTGCAACCATATTTAAACCTACTGATTTCATAGAAAGAAGAAAGTTGCACCAAAAGGTCACAGTCTAATTTCAAGACCATATATTTACTCTTTATTCCCACAGTGAAAATATCTAATTTTCAAAAGAGCAAACCAATAATTACTTATTATGAAAGTATTTTAGTCAATACCTAATTTCTTAGTATTGATTACTATTTAGGCATTTAAAATGTACCCTACAGCACCAAAAATATGTTTATCATACTATTCTTCTTACTTGGGCTTGTAAGTATTAAAGATATTGATTAAAGGCAGTGGTTTAAAATGCCAAACACTACATTCATTATAATACAAATAAATTTTATTTAGCCATGTCAAAAATATAATTTAATTAGCAAATAATTTAAACAGCAGCTAAAGATGTGTTGGTGAAACAATGCAGATTTCAGTCAGAAAATACATTTATTCCTTGACTGCATTAGGTATGAATTCTGATTTCTATTTCAGGGTACATTGCAGCAGGAGGAGGAATGGGACAGGGGGGTTGATTTGTTTTTGTTGTTTGGGGTTGGTTTTTTTTTCCATTGGGTGGCAAGACATTTGGTTTATTAATCCCAAACTTTCAAAAAATTATGAAGAGGCATTTAATTTAGAGGTTACTTGAGTATCAAATTTTAATTACTGGCATCCTGCTATATACAATTCACCTCTAATCCCTTATGTTGTGTGATAGGTATTCAGAAATCCAAGATCACAACTTCAGCTCAGTGAACAAAGCTGAAAATGAATGGATGGTTCAAAATAGTGGAAACCTTCAGGTTTAATTTTTCTGTGAACTTATGTTTTTCTTGTGTAAATATTGAGCTGGAAACTCTCCATGAACACGCAGCAAACCAATCTGATGAAGAAACACAGATAGATATGAGAATAGCTTTTTAAATATTACCTCTCAATATTGACCTCAAAGAATAGACAGATACAGCATAAAATTAATTTTAAAAAAGATAAATCTTGGGTTTTAAATGTTAGAAGTCCAATTGAATTAGTTTGAATATTAAGAGTTCCCACAAAATCATTATCACCCTATTTTCTACATGCTTGCTATTATTCTTCAACATTGCCTACTTTCAGCATATGAGAACCAAACTCTTGTATTGGA
>NW_010254297.1:0-1299 GCF_000690775.1 Eurypyga helias
GGGGACCTCATTGTCCCATCTCAAGGGAGCACCCTGCACACCTGGCAGGTGCTGTGTGCGGATGGCAGCCTCCAGGTCCTGAAACACTCTGCTAAGGGGATCTCAGTGCCGTGTTGAGATGGCCAGAGGTGCAGGGCTGTGAGCTTGCTGCTGGGCTGTGGTGGGAGGGGGCTGAGTTACCCACCCCTGCCTGGAGCAGAGTCTCCTGGCACAGCCACCCATGCTGATGCTGTCTGTCACCCCACCACCCGTCCAGGGGGCTTTGCCAGGCTGGGCTTAAACACAGGGGTTTGTACAGGTATGGCACAGGCCAAGCAAAGCCAATGGGATAAGCTGGCCTTTGAGCACAGCACTCCTCCCAGGACCCCCGGCTCCCCCAGGCAGGAGCGTGCTGCAGCTCCCCCCAGTCCCCTCCTGGCTCCATACTGGCCCAGCACAGGGGTGTCTCACAGCCGCGGGGGAGCAGGGCGCCACTGGCCGTAGATGCAGAAATTTCTCTCTGCCCCAAAGTGTGGCTTAGCAGGGGGGAAGGTTAAACAGAAACACCCCAAAAGGCCCCACTGCCCTCTCTTCCCCCAGAAGCTGTAGGCTGGAGTCCCCCATGCTCCTTCCCTGGGACCACAGCTTTGCTGCAGTGCCTGGGCTGCTCTGCCCTCTCCCCTGCCTGCTCTCCGCTGCCCCGCAGCACTAGGAAAGCCCTGACCATGTGCACTCTTAGTCCAGCTCCCACCGTGCCACAGGGTCCCCACTGCCCCCCAGTCCTCCGGCATCTCCCCTGGGATCCCCTCACTGGGGCAAGGGAGGAGGAAGCACCTGTGCCATGCCACAGCCTGGTTATTTACCCACGGCACAAGAATTTGGGGTGAACCTCTACCCGGGCTAGGGGACACTGTTCCTCCAGGACTATGCTCTTTGTGGTGTCCCTGTGGGCTACAGCTTGGTATCAGGAGCTTCGGAGAAACCGCAACACAGAGGGTGCAGAAAGGGGGCCATGAGGGGTGAGCAATGGGACAGAAGACCAAATGGGTCACAAGCGGGATGGAAATGGGACGGAGCATGGCTTCCCTCTCCTGGGCTCAAGGGACTGCGGGGACAGCCCATTCCTGGTGCTGTCCAAATTTATCCTGGGTGTCCTAGAGCCCATCCATGCTGGAGCCTCTGCATACCTTGGCAGGCTGCTGGGGCGGGAGGGGGCTGAGTCCATCCAGGGCGGCACGACATGATGGGAGGGTGGGTTGGAGACCCCCGTCCCCTTCTTGCAGGGGTGGGCAAGGGCTGGGTGCCAGTGGCTGCTGACAG
>NW_010254298.1:0-2820 GCF_000690775.1 Eurypyga helias
TGGGTGCAGCGTACCCCGGCGCGTCGCAGCTGGGCGAGCGGAGGGCAGCGGGGGCACTTTAAAACGTGCCCCTGCGCAGGTGAGTGCTCGTGGGGGGATGGGATGAGGACCAAGATAAGCAGTTCGCCGTCCACTCGACCGGCTGCCGGTGTCGGGCAGATCCCGGCGAGCGGGGAGCTGCTCCGCGGCTCAGCGCGGTGCTTTGCGCGGGGAGACACTTGGAAAGCGGCTTCGTTCCATTCCGGCAGCGCATCCTCCCTCGCGTGAAGCCGTGGATGGATGTTGCCATTCACCGGTGCGTATTTTTAGGTGGAGAGGGGTATTTCTTCACTGCGAGCTGTTGGCTGTTAAAAATAGCTTGGCGGCATGCTTTTGCTGAGGATGCAGTCAGGGTTCAGTGACGGGTTATTATGGTCAGTCTGTTAAGCAACAATTCACCAGCTGAACTTCGGTGGTGTCATATATGGGATTTTTATTTCTTCTTTGCTGCTTCATTGTAATCCTACCGCCGTGCTATGCGATGAACTGACTTTCTTAGACACTGCTGGATTTGTGGGTTGATAGGATGGATGGTAGTATTTCTAGGATGGTGCATCTAAACGCCTACCAAACAATCAGATACAGAAATGTATTTGCTTCTTTTTAATTATATGGTTCTATGGCCTAAAGTTCTCTTCATATTGATTTGCTTGCATATGACAGAACGGTTTAACTCCTTGGGTTGTTAGCCAGACAAAAAATCATTATTGTGCTGTGGAACAAACACGTGCCTTTTGTATTCTGTGACTTAAAAAAAGCGGAGTCGTCAGCTGAGCGGATTAAGAGATTGAAACTCAAAGTTTGCTGGAACTGTGCATGAAGAGTAAATATTTTTAAGGCTTAACTGAAAATCGTATGCGCTCGTTTGCGTAAACAAATGCCTAATTGAGCAGCGCTGCACTTGATGCTAACTGGGGACTACTTGATCTCTGGCAGAAGGGGAAATTTCCATCAATAAGAGGTCACGACATAGATATGAGGTATACATATGTATTTATATCCTATTTACATACATTGATATATGTACTTTATATAGAGTTGGACACACACACGTGTATATGTATATACAGTCACTTATAAACAGTAAATAAAGTGTTGTCACATGTCTCTTGCCCTGAGATCTTCTCTGCTGCTGCTGGTGCCATTTCACTCTTGGGCATTGAGTCAAAAGGATTCATGTGGCTCTTCACGTGCCAAAAGAATGAAAATCAATTTGAATGCAGAAAAGAGGAAACAACTTGTGTGAAGATTTAGCAGTGAAAGTACCTTTTCTTTTTTTTTTAATGGCACCTAGATTGTGTGTCTGTGGGTGCTGTCACCATGCAGGTCTGAAATCCATTAGAGAACTGTTTTGTGGTTCAGATTTTGTAATAGGAGGGCTAATCTCAAATTCAGAGTGCTTTATTTGGTGGTTACAGGAACGTGATGAAACAGTGGACATTTACATGACAAAACACTTAATTCCACTAATGCATTGGAAGACATAATGGGTTTCATCTTCCTTGCTAACCTAAAAGTAGGTGTCTGGAAACAGTACAAATGAGGAGGTTGAAGCAGAGTCTTGTATTTGGATTATTTCGTGTGGTTAAAGTGGAAGGATGAAGTTATGTAATCTACTAACAGCATTGGCAAGGATGGGATTATGTAGGCATCATCACAGAGATGCAAATAATATACTGCTTATATTTTAACATTATTTTAAGCAACCTGTGGCAGGATCTCATGAGAACCAGGAGTTTCAGTGGGTAAAGATTATGTTTGTAGCCCAAGTGATTTCAGTGTTATGGCCCATATTTTTAAAGATGGACTGTGCCCTGATACTAAAGTATCTCTCAAAGTATTTGTTTATATTTAAGAACAAATTGTTAGGTTTGATTGACAGCAAACACTTCCAAAGTTCATAAGGAATTGCTAACTTGCAAATACTTGAATCCATTCACCTTCCAGTAAGGGTTTCTTATGAGATTCCTCTGCTGGCTAGGAAGGGACCTCATTATCAACTACTTTTCCTATGCTGAGTGCTTCCTCGCTTGCTCGTAGAAGCAAAATTTCAAGAACTTGTGACTCAGCATTGTGTTACCATTATGTTCTGTGTTTTTAACGTTTTTCCAATGTATTTTCTCTAGAGATAAGCTAGCAGCAGCGGCCTGATCTTGCCTAAATGACATATTGATTTAGGAAGTTAGAACACCCAACTGTTTCTCTTTCGGTACAGATACATCACTCGGGCAAAGAGAGCCATGACTTAAACAGGTGTCAATATACTTCCTCTCCCTTCCAAGTGTTAATTACCCGTACATTTACTGTATCCTTAAAAGCTGTAAATCCCACAATCAGAAATGCCAAGGAAATGTGCTATTAAATCATCCAGTGCTACTCTGGCTGCTTGGGTGATGTGAATCACGCAGCTTCCAACATCCTGTAGAGTTTGCAGGTTCTGTACCCTGTTTTGAACTGAGCTCCTTAATTGCTGTCTTCAGGCTTCAAGTCCCTTACGCCACTTTCCTCCGTACCTTGCACAGTGAGGGATAACTGAATTCCCACCATACTCCTTGGCTGGAGTTGTGATGATCAGCTGTAAGAATCCAAAGTGCTGACAAGGTAGATTTCCAATAAGAGAGCTTTTTTTTTTTCCACTGCTGTCACCCACAAATTACTATTTCTTATTTATTTATGTGTTTTAGTGAAGTGCAGTGTTTTTCTTGTTGCCAAAGTGCAGTGCCAGATTTAGAGTCTAAATACTGCTATTCATATGAGGGAAGGGATCTGTAAGCGCTTACA
>NW_010254299.1:0-5881 GCF_000690775.1 Eurypyga helias
CCAGCGCCGCGCCCGCGGGAGAGGGCGACGCGCATCCTGCGCTGCCGCGGCCAGCACCTGGCTGTGGGGGGGAGGAGGTTTTTTCGGACCTGGCCCATTAAGAGTGGGACTGCAGCCGTGTATGACCTGCGGTGTCTGCTACCGTGGCGCCAGCGCTGCGTTTTGATCAGTGGAAAAATCGGTTATTAATCAGCAAAGGACTATTGATTTTCCAACTGCTGTTTCCATAGAAGAGGTATCTGGCAAACAGCGAACCGTGAAGTGCCACCAGGAGCACCCCTGGCCCAAAGGAGCGAGTCAATCCGCAGCGGGAGATACGGGATATCCCCAGGGATATTCCCCGCTGGTATAGAACAGCTCCCGGTGTGCAGGATGTGTGGGTGCATTTCATGTTTGTAGTTAACAAACGAGGGCAAATTCACTGTTGCTTCGGGAAGCAGAGTCGAAGACGTGGCATACTATTCAGATCCACACAAAAATGTATTTTCGATGGATGTGGGCTGGTTTCTGGTCAATTCGTAGTGGACCTGAGTAATACATCGTTTTCCTCTGTTAGAATTCAGCCGGTGAAGCAACCTACTCTTTTCTTCGTTTTTAATGCAGTGGAAATATTCATAAGGTCTTCAGCAAGATGTAGTCTTCTGATCTTTATTCTTCTATGTATAGACCATCTGTGATGGTTCACCCAGGCAGATGCGTGCTGATCTGGACCATACGGATTTGCCAATTTATTTTAGCTAGGTCTATAATGGGGATTTTTATCATCAACTGCTGGGATTTGGGTCCTTTTTATGAAAGGTACCCAGATATGGAACATTCTGAGACCTGAAATTCTTTTGTAGTCTTTGTCCTAAAATTCCTGAGTAATATACTCAAGTACGTCATTGAAATACATCCATAATGCAGAGCTTAGGCTGACATTTACCCAGGAGCGCATCAGCATCAGCAGCATATCATGCTGCATAATAGGAACAGGCCAGTGTACTTTCATACTTTTAGTATGAAAATTATAATGTCATTAACTAGAAAATGCCCTGGTTTGGATCTGAATTTTAACTGTCCAGCAGTCATCAGAGGATGAGGGTTGGCTTGGGTCTATTTTAGGTACCTTTTCAATATGCACACAGTCGGTGTTACTCTGCATTTCACTGCATTTCTCTAACTGATCAAATTGTGGCTGTTTCTTCAGTCATGGTCCAGCAATGCAATGACAGTAGCAAAGGCACGAGCTCTCACAGCTGTCATTAAGAATCACAAGTTCATTTACTCACTACTGAAACTTTTATCTGAAATAATGCAATGCTACGCAACCATTACAGGCAACAGGAAAGAGGGATAAAACATCTTTTTGAAACTGGAGCTACAAAGAATTACCCTGGACCTCAATGCAAAGAGCACAGTGCATAGCTTTACCCTGGTGATCACCATCAGGAGAACATCAAAAGTTGGGTTAGGTGCTAAAATTGATCGTGCAAGATAGTGTCCCCAGTGACTACTGCCACTATGGAGGACACAGTCCTGGCTTCATACAGTGTCACTGGCATGTTCAGCCCTACTGCCAGGAAAGACTGCTCGGCTCACACGGTTTAAATCCGATTGGGAACACAGAAATTTATTGATGCATTAGCAGCACGCATTTAACCTGCAATCAGTGAACTCTGTCTTCAGGACTGAAATCAGCAACACATCAGATAATGCTGGTGTGCAAACCCTTTGCTTTGCTCAGTTAGAAGAGTTTGCAAAAGAGCTGCAAAGATCTGCGTTCACTCGTGGTTGGTTATATAGCCCTGAGCCTCGAAAGCTATGTAAGTTTAAGAACCCTTCTGAATGCAGCTTCCTAGAAAACTTGGGTTTTGTCACATTGGTTTCTCTCTCTCTCCCCTCTACTGACATTCCTCCTGTCTAGATAGGAGTATTTTGTATTTCTAGATATGCTTATTTGTTTTCAACCTAATATTCATGCACCTCTTCCTCTTGTTTATATTTTTCTTTATTTTTTTCTTAACCATGTTTTCTCCTTTTATGTGACTCCTTCCTTTTCCATCCAGTTTTCTTGAAAGACTTTCTTCCTCTCCTACTTTCCCATCTACTTCTGTCCCCCTCCAGCTTGATGTTACTTAATTTTATTATATTTTTCACTCCTTTCTTAGAAGTTCCAGCCCTTTGATCTCAGTTGCTGTCCAAAAACAACCCAGAGGGTTCCCCGTGGGGCTGGGATGACAGAGGGCCTTGTGCAGTCAGCTGAGTGAGCATTCTTGGGGCTAGACTAAAACTGATCTCAACATCTCCTGTTGGCGCACAATTAGTGTTGTGATAGCATTGTTTGCAGCTGTTTGTGTTTGACCAGAACAGGGGAAAAGAAACAGCAATTTGGGGGCATGTTTCTCTCTCTCTTTTTTTTCCTTACCCCTGAAAAACTTCAAGTGGTCTGAATTTAGACAGCTGTGGTGCTTCTCTCTGGTGGCTCTGCGGCAAAGCTTGAACCACAGTACAAGAGGGAAATGTAAAGAAAAATAAAGAGCAGTAGCGGTATTTTCAGATGTGAGGAGGTCCTTATGGCTGTAGGCTTTTAGTGTCCTCCAGCTCAGACAGTGCTGAATTGTCCTTTAGGGGAAAAAAAAAAGAAGAGACAAAGTGAGAATTGAAAACAATCTCTTTTGAGTCCCTTCTTATATTTCCCATGCACTCACATCTCCTGTTTCATAGACCGAACCAGGCGGAACTGAGCCTCGTGTCAATTTCTTCCATCCTTTGAAAGATGCAGAATGCAAATAAATCAACAAAAGTTTAGACGAGAGTCATATTTGCAAAGATACAATGCAATTTCTTTACCTCGCTCCCTGCAGCCCTCCCGCTCTTATGTTTATGCACTATGTGAAGCTTTTTAATGCTGACATTTGGGATTTATCCCTGGAGGATTATGTTTGAAGAAACATATCACTTCTTAGTACTTAAGGTTTTTTTTCCATCCTGCATTCATAATTCTAAGACAAAAATAATACTATCAATATTAATGCATTGAAGACATTTTCTTCTGTACCTGAGGATATGTTAATACCAACAGAGATAAGTAGTTTCATAAATATATACAAAAATCTTAAGTTTCGTTATCATGACATGTCTTCAGTGCTGTAATTGTAATAACACGTCAGAGCGTGACATTGTTACTGGCTGTAAAGGAAACAGAAGCTACCCTTCAGGAAAAATTGACTTCACTGAGTCAGCATCTCTGCTCACACTAGGAAATTATGAATATATAAATACATTCGTCTAAAAAAGTGTGGATACTTATTCAAGGAAAATAATTTCCTCTTGTAAAAACCTTTTAATATGCTTTCTGTGAATATCTACACAAAAAAATAATTTGTTAATTTAAGAAGAAAGGGTTAAATAGTTGTGTGAGGGTGTCCTGAGGCTTCTGTAGGCATAAAGACTTTGTGGACCCTCCTGAATTTAAAAGGTGCCACTTTCTCCTGTGCTTGCAGAAGAATATTGTCTTTGTTTTATACCTAGTCACCCCATAAAAGAGGTGAACTGCCAACTGTCTGTCAGAATTCCTTGGGCTGAAACAGGTCTACGGGAATCACTGGAAAATTTTGAATAAAAGTAAACCAGTGAGATTTCAATCTATTCATGAATAGCTCATATAAAGGAAATATAGGTTTAATTTAATTATTTTCTACTGTAAGTAGTGGTTCTGGTTCTGTTCTCATTCTTGGATGTAAACCTGGAGTATCTTCACCAATCCTACTGGAATAGTTCTACGTTTACAATGAATTATAATAAATAATAGTTGCTAATAGAATTAGGTTAGTCATACTCACTGCAGAAGAAGAATTTTAGACAAAATTGATGGTGATGGATGGTTGTTAGTTGTTCCTATGCAAATGTGCCTCCTTCTGTCCAAGAAAGGTGGTCTGAAAGAAGAGTTTCCAGCTTCAGGATAGAATCATAGAATGGTTTGGGTTGGAAGGGACCTAAAAGCCCATCTAGTTCCACCCCCCCTGCCATGGGCAGGGACACCTTCCACTAGACCAAGTTGCTCAAAGCCTCATCCAGCCTGGCCTTGAACACTTCCAGGGAGGGGACATCCACAGCTTCTCTGGGCAACTTGTTCCAGTGCCTCAGCACCCTCTCCGGGAAGAACTTCTTCCTGATATCCAATCTAAACCTCCCTGCTTTCAATTTAAACCCATTACCCCTTGTCCTGTCACTACAGGCCCTTGGAAAAAGTCCCCCCCAGCTTCCTTGTCGGCCCTTCAAGTACTGGAAAGCTGATAAATTCTTTGAACAATACTGGCCATAAATGCACAGCATTTATGTCTCATAACCATGAGGTTAAGGGCTCAGTGTGCCTGAAATACAAGGATGTTGTTTTATTAACCACATAGATAGAGAATTGAGTAAGTTACCCTATTTATTTAGCACCAGTTACGTTGAGGAGGACTAATGTCCCTTGCAGCAGGGTGCTTCCTTTATTTCTCCATATTCTTTGTGCAACAGATTTTCTCCAATGTATCTGTTAATAAGTATAATTGTTATTAATAATCTAATTTTCTTTTAGACACAAAACAGAAATTTATAAACAAAGATACTTGACAGAGCCATTTTACATTTTTATGACAAAATAGACAGAAATAATTGATGTGCTGATTATTTCGTTATATATTCCACGTAAGAAGCAACAAAATTAAAGAGAGCACATTTAAAAGCTTTATAAAAGGCCCTAGGCAAAGGGTTTCTTCCTGTAATGTATTGTAATATGCTAACTGATTTATGGATAATAAAGCTGCATGAGATGTTTGCAATGGAATTGGGGTCACTTGAAGTTGGTCTTGGTATCATCACAGAATGAAGCACCTTTCACCCAACCATCGCAAGCTATAGCTGTCCCACCACTAAATCATTTTTGCTGGGCTGCTGAGCCTCTGACTTTCCTACGATTACAACTCAAGAGAGGATTCTTATGTCTTCTGGTCCTCCAGTCCACTGGGTCACAAATCCCATCTGAAACTGCCTTGGCCTCATTTTGTGGCTTTTGCTGGCTCCACTGGTCAGAAACCACCCACTGATTTCCAATCTCATCTTTTCCTGGCTGGTTTATGCCTTTTTTTTTTTTTCCCCTCCATTATTGTGTTTTATCTGAAATGGCTTTTCTCTTCCTAGAGTTTACCCCTCTGATATAGAGGAACCTCATCCTTCCTGAGGGTCTTGCTCAGCTAAGTACATCAAGCTGTCCTATTCCTCTCTACTAAATACAGCAAAAAGCTCTTTGCTATGTCTAATCCAGTTAAAATTTAACTCTCTTGTACGTAAGTGACTAGAACTGTAGAAGATCCCAATGACAGTCTGTCTTTTGTCAGAGTCACCACAACATTTTGCTTGCCTTTGTCATGCCTGCAATGCTGGGAGACAGCCCCCATGGCAGGGGAGTTGGAACTAGATGATCTTTAAGGTCCCTTCCAACCCAAACCATTCTATGGTGGAATCTCCCTGGTCTGGTAAAGCCCTCTGACTGTTACCCTCTGTTGGTAATGCAGGTGGGCAGTGATGAGCTCAGGGAGAGGAATCCAAAAGCCATCCAAAGAAACTTCAGGGCATTGGGGCAAATGCATGCAGGATCAGGAGCACAGGTGGTGTTCTCCTCCATCCCTTTAGCATCAGGGAAAGGCACTGAGAGAAAGAGGAAAGCACACCTGATCAACACCTGTACTCTGCTCTCGTGAGATCTCACCTGGAGTACTGTGTCCAGCCAGCTGTGGAGCCCTCAACATCAGAAGGATATTGACCAGTTGGAGTGAGTTGAGAGGAGGCCACGAAGATGATCAGAGGGCTGGAGCACCTCTGCTGTGATGAAAGGGGGAGAGAGTTGGGCTTGTTC
>NW_010254300.1:0-3503 GCF_000690775.1 Eurypyga helias
CCCCTTCCTAGAAAACCAGTATTTAACCAGACCACAAATAATTTGCATAGCGCACATGTGCTAGCTGCTGGGAGGTTTTTAAGCAAACAGAACAAACGCCTCATTAATAACTAAGCGCCAAGAAATGCAGAAAGAATTTTGTACCAGACTACTGAAAACCATAGTAGCTTATTCTTCTGATGCTTGCCTCAGATTAAACACTGTGCTCCTTTGATAAGGCTCGCTCAGGCAGATGAAAAAATGGAGAAGACAAGGTCCACACACGTACAAGGAGGACACGTACCTGGGAGGTCGTTACAGTGCGTACATAACTTTTTTCATGCAGGTAAAGCTTCCACAAGGTCAGGATGAGGCCTGGTCACTGGGTCTTTAACAGATACGATATTCTCCCTGCCTGGTTTCTGTGTTTATTTTTATCCAAAGCATAGGTGTGCAATCTCCACTGTAGCCTGCTGATCCCAAGGTAAATCTTCATTTGCATGGAAGGGCCTGATTTGAATGGAAAGCCAATAGGTTTTGTTTGGCTGTGGGGTTTTCTCAAGGTGGAGGAAAAGGGCATTAGACCCTTCGGACCTTGCTTGCTCTGCTTCAGGGGGGGTATTTTCCTTTGGGATCACTCTAAGTTGGGAATAAGAATCCAAGTTTCCCCACTTGAGAAGCCACTGTCACACTTATGGTTGAGCCCTTCTCCTCCTCGGAGTGCTTGTAGCCCAAACCTATTTGCACAAACTGGGGTTTCTCAGCATGGTGGGACTGATCCAACTTGCAGTATCGCTCTCTTCAGCATATTAAGAAATGCTAATTTTGGCTCACATCCATGAGTCAAGAGACTCAGTTTCACTTGCAGGACCTTCAGCAAAGCTTCCCGGCCCCATTTACCAAAGCAGATACTTGGAAACATCTGCCAAGACCTGAGGACTTCGTTTTCAGAAGCTCTCAGCACCCTGACCCACAGGGTATGTCACCAGAAGAAAGAGGTCTACACCAGCACCGCTGACGGAGGTCCCTTTTGCCTCTATGCAAACTAGGGCATCTAAAATTTGAGCAGACTTCTGCAAGAGCCGATGACCAGGACCTCTGGTTTTCGGATTCCCACCGTCACATGGGGCTACAGAAGAGATTTTGCATGTGCACACAGAGGCATGGGGAGAGGGAGCTGCTCGACACAATTTTGAGCTGCTGAAGACCATCAGCTGGAAGGAGCTGCAGAAACATCTGACAATTCCCCAGGTCACCGAGCACTTTGCAGCTTAAATCTCCCCCTGGCCAGAGTGAACCCTTGTCACCCACCAAGAGCTAATCCTCTTTTTTCTGATTTCACCTCTATCTTCTCTTTTTTCCCCTCTCCATATGAGTGCAAACCACCTTTAATCTTAATTTTAGATGTACTTTTCATGATGCAACAGATGTGTTATCTGTAGCTGACAGCAATCGCCACCTATTTCTCCTTAAAGGACACTGCTTGACCTTGTAACAACTTCCATGCCTCCAGCTTCAGAGGTTGGGCCTTTCCATTTGAATGGATCACAAGTAATCACTTTTCTGTATTCATTATTAGCAGTGAACCAGCTACCCAAAGAACTCCTGGCTTGGGTTTTCTTTTTTCTCCCCCTTCCAAATGCAGCATTTTTCCCAGGCAGAGACATATTATGGCAATTCAGACACTGACAACTGTGTAAATCACACCCAGGCAAAAGTTATTGATGACCTCATTCCAGTAAAGTATGAGATGATCAGACTGCCCCACGGTATTCTGATCATCTGAGAACCCTGAAATTGAAAGTCGCAGGCTCCATTTTGCTTGGAAATCTAACAAAAGGCATTAATTGTGACAAAAGGCACTTAGAGCATTTCTCTTAAATTATCTCATTTCACACCAGCAGTAACAAATACTCATTTTCCTTTATTAATACACTCTCCTTGCCCATAACTGTTCTCATTTTTCTAATTTTGAATTAAAATACTTTCACATTATTGATCCCTTCTGCTAGAAATCTTTTCTTCTCCTTTTATTAGCTCTTGTACACAGCCTAATTTTAGCGATACGAACAGTGCATCCAACACAACCACCTTTCCAGCAGACCTGTCTCCCGGGAGCCGACGTGATTCATCTCTCCCGTGCAAGACAAGTCACGTTCGCCAGCCCCAGCTCCTCCAGACCGCCAGTGTGCTCAGATGGCTATTCTCACATCTTCTATTAAATTATGTAATTAGCTTATTTCTTCTCGAGTGCCTTCCCAAATGGGCTGTGAATGGTCACCAATAAGGGAACAAAAAAAAAAACAAAACCCAACACTCAGAGTATGCTTGAGCTTTCAAGAGCATTTGCTCTTGCCCACAATTGGGTTTCTCCCTGCAACAACTCATCCACAAGCTCACGCTACCCAAGAGATATTTCCTAGTACAGGAACAGGGCTGAAGGCAGTAATGAGCAGAGGTTAAGGCACACGCTGCCCCGAGCTGCATCCCTTCTCCAGGGATGCAGGATGCCCTCACAGCCTGGCTGGGGCTACTCGGACCCTGCGCATCCTGCTGCCGGGGGTTCAGCCAGCACAAGGGATGGGGCTCACACGCTGCCCTGGCCCCAGCCTCTTCCCCTGCTGTACTTAAATCCGGCTGGTGACATGCTGAGTCCTTGCTAAACACAACCCCAGGCACCGTATCACAGGTTTAGGGCTCTTTCCAGAAGAAAGGCAACAGATTTGGAGGAAGGGCTTGTCTTTGTTGGATGGGCTGGCCCAAAGCTGTGCTTACCTTCAGCCCTTTGGCTAATCCCCATCCCTTGCTCCATGAACCCACTAGCTGCTGGCAGCGCTCTGCATGCAAGTCTGCATCTGCTGCAGAACAGCACAGGAATGGCACCAATCTTCCTTGGCTGTGCCAAGTTTCAGCTAATACAGGCAAGATGCAAGAAACCACAAACCCAAAAAAAACCCCAAGTTAGCCATAAGGAAGAAAAGGGCTGCAAGACGGAGGCGCAGCCCTGGCTGTAGTGCCTAACCCGGGCGAGCAAACAGGCTGTATGGACTCGGCAGCAGAGCTAAATGCCAGCAACGGAGAGCGCCCGAGTCAACCCCCCCAGAGACACACGCAGCTCGAGAGCAAGCCTCTCCCTGGCCCCTGTGCCCTTCCCCAAGCAGAAAGCCTAACCCAAACGTCCCGTGCCCTGCACGGCCCATGCCAGCATCGCAGCACGGTGCAAATTTCCAGCCCGAGGAGTTACATGGCAGCTAGTGAGAAGGAGTGACCACCCATCAATGCTGGCCCTGAAAGGCTAGACAGCAACAGACCTCAAATCCAACCGTTCCAGTGAGCAGCGGGCACTGCTGAGGGGGCCATGCTCCGCACCACTTCCCAGCCGAGCAGCTCCCCTGCGGTACCCACCCCCCCACCAATCCTCCAACTCTACGGATGCTAAAGGCAGAGTACTCCAAACCACGCCGCAACTGCCATGGCCCTTCCTTACCACCGGATGCTGTTGTTTGTCAGTTAAATACATACAC
>NW_010254301.1:0-13992 GCF_000690775.1 Eurypyga helias
CCCAGTCTGTACTTGTGCTTGGGATGAATTACCAGCCTGCCAATCTTCAGACTAGGTTTCTGAAATGGATATTATCATCTCTGTTTTATAGATGGCTGGAATAAAAGCCATGGGAAGATAAATCACGTGTGTAGGGCCAGCATACTTGCTAATATTGGAAGCAAATGTAATGCGTTCTACATTTCAGGTTTGTGCTCAGTTTATTAAATCACATTACTACCAATCTCTTAGTCTCTATTGCTGCAAGTACTTTATTTTTTCCAAATGGATTGTATTTTCTAAATGGAAGTCTAATATAGTGCTACTAGTTCATTAAATCCCTGTAGCAGTAGAGAGTAGAAAGAGCTGTGGGATGAATGATTTTCAGCATAATCTAAATAAAGAGCCTCCTCTTCCTGGAAGCACCTCTTTTTGGATCGCTTCAGATTGCCACCCTGCTTTCCATTGGCAAAGACCATTAGCACAAACTGTTAAGTGACTTTGCTAATACGTCTTGGCTTAGTTTGTAAGGGTGATTTGTAACAGCTAAAATGCCAAGCGTGGACTGGAAGAAAAGAATGCAGTATCTAACACTGTCTTCTAACTTGACTGGAAATCCCTCCTTGCTTAGTACCGATGCAAAGTATACAAAACTGAAAAATAAATAAATCCCAGGATTGTATTTATAGCTTAATGCCAAGAATATGATTTCTGTGTGTTACTTGTATAGATTTAGCCATCTAGTGCTTTAAAAGATTATTTTTATTAGTTTTGTTCACATACAAACCTAAGTTACAGTGTACATTGCAGCTTTTCAAAAATGTGTTTGAGTAGGAGTTAAAAGGTTCAGTCATATATCATAAAAAAGGGAAGTCAGCCATCCTGTCAATACTCAAAAACTTTGTGTAGAGTATTAAACTCTTGCAGCTTGGGGTTAAGGTGGGTTTTATAGGATGCTTCATCCTATCCCACTGAGTAATCTCATTGCCAGCACTGCTGAGCCGGAGGATCAGAAGTTAAGCATTGCTATCACTTGCTGACCACAGGAAGGCAATAGGCCCAAAAAATCCCAGAAAAAAAGCAGCGCGTAAGTTGCTGTATCCTGTCCTCCTGAATGGTGAAATTAGACTCATATCATGTCCTATGGGATCCTTTCATTAGCAAACTGGATAAAATCTTTATTTCAATGACCTAACAGGAGCATAGAAAAACAGTCTTTTCATTAAAACTAAAACCTTCCTTTTAGCATGTTCTGCAAATACTGAAAAAAACCCTTGTGTAAGGATGTTTATTTAGTTAAAAAAAAAAAAAAAGTGAGTGCATCCTTAAGATGCAAGTGCTGGATTTTTGAGCTGCCATTTGAAGTGCATCCGCTCTGTCACGGATAATCCTGAACGGACATAAAGCACATCTGCTATGGAGCCAAGAGTCATATAACAATATCAACAGAGATGCAGAGCCAGGAAGCGCAGTGTGGAGGGGAAAAGCTCCCAAGCTTGGTCACAGCATTACTTACCCCACCATGCTCCTGTTGACCCAGCTTTTTGCATCTCACTGCTCAGATGATGACTCCAAGTACCTTCTTCCTTAGCGGCCTTTGAATTGATCTTGCAGTCATGTTTTGCTTTGTGTTAAATTTTGTTTTGTATTAAAATTTCACTTCCATATGTATGATTGCAATTTGCTAAGTAACAGGTGCTTTGATAAGTGCTTTGTTGCACAAAGCCTTTTCATGTCCAGCAGGTTGGACTGTAATTATCACAACAGCAATGCCACAAATACTGCACTTGGTAACATCTGCAAAACATAATCATGCCCGTGCCATATATTAATGATTTATGGACCCTTTAGAAACTATGCATAAATAGAATCTTGGAACAGATTCTGCCAATTATCTCAGAAATAATAGTAATTAATGATTACACTGGCCAAGAGTCCGTTTGCCGTGCATAAAAATGCCTTGCATGGGTGACATTCTTGTGTAGGCCAATATATTACTGACCATCTTTTGTTTTACTGACTTGTCTTTCTTTTATGCTTATATTGGATTTTATTACAGCATATTCTTTGCATATCGAAGCTAAAGTGGTTTATGTGTGATACATGTGAGAATGAAATCATAATCTCTCTCTTTCTGCTGCTTTCAGCAAAGTTAGGAAAGACTGCTACTACTGGCACTATTTTCATTTTCCTGCTAGATTACTTTCAAATTAAGAAATTCAGTTCAGCCTCCATTCATTCTATTTCTGCAATAAAGGCAACATATAACTAGAGTATGACACAAAGTAAATTAACTTTATTGCCTTAATTCATATGGGTAAGTATGATCTTCATTGTACTTTTGAGTGGAGGAAAAAAACCCATATTGTCATCTTTTCCCCAAATTTTAAATCTAGTAATGTAGTTTGACATTAATTTTACATCTAGCAATTCATTACACCTGAAGCTTAACCTAAGGCTGTCAGTGCTGTTACCAGTAGCTGCATGTTATGTGCTTTGAGTAGCTTTGTATCTGAATTCAGAGGTGGGTCCATGTGGAGCAGAGTTATCTGAGGCATTAAATAAACGTTCTTCTGTATCTTAAAACTTGCCTTACTCGCTGACTGTGTTCAAGGCATAATTGTGCCTGTGCCTAGGTTATCTACATTAAATTACAAGTGTAGGTTTAGAGTTGTACATACATAGCTATAGATAGTTAAGGGTAAATACAAATTAATATTTTATATTTTTTCACCCTGAAAATATTTATTGTATTTTACACAACACAGAGACGACCTTACCAAAACCCTCACAGGCCATTTGTAGCTTTGAAAGACTCCTAAGGAAAAGCGTGGAGTGACAGAGAGGGAGAAGGGAGATGTGTGGAGACAAGAGGCTATGGTTTACCACTGAGAGCCCTTGGAGAAACTGGCTTGGCCAGTTCTAGGAGTGTCATTTTAGTATATTAAACTGAAGTTTTCTGAGTGAGCCTGCGGCAAGAACCACCATGCCAGTGGTGGTGGTGAACCTTGACGCCTTGCCTGATGTAGGAGTAGAGTAAGCAGAAGCATGCCCAGGACATGTTCCACTGTCCTTGCTGGAATGGGACAGGGAACATCACCCCACAGACTTCGACACTGATTAAACTATATGAATTATGATAACTATTATTTATGTGAAAACAACAGTGCCACACCAAGCAATGAGAATTCCAGTACTTGCCTGCACAGCTAGGTTTTATGGGCTTTATGTTTGACCTGCTTAATACAAAATTATTTCAAAATCCACCTGCTTGGCAAAGTTTCCCCATCTCACTTCAGAATTTCCTTCCAGTTCCCTCAGGAGATTGCTTTTACCTTGCATCAGGCTTTTCATTACTTGCTTATCAGCCTATCTTTTCTGCTAAGTTCTGCAAGGAGACAAAATGTTGTTACAAACACCTGAACATGTGCAATCTGGAGGCGGAAGCCTAATTAGGTCAGTATTCCTGATGTGGTCCGACCTGTAATACCCCCAGGTTGGTGGAGCTCACCTCCACGTGCTGGCCCTGCTCTGCAGGCAGAGCCGGTGCTGGCCGTGAGCATGCGGGCAGGGAGGAACGAGGCTCCAGGTCTTTCTCCCAGCACTGACTGGAGGAGGGTTTAATGGCAAAACTGGTTGCTGCTCTGCTCTGACTGGCGACCGGGAAGTGCAAAGGAAGAAAAATCAAAAATCACTAGGGTAAAGAAGGAATAGTGAAGGTCTTCTAGCCATGTACTCTCTTCTTGACCCACCATGCAGCTCTGCAGTTGGCAGCTGCCTGTGTTTGCTTTACATCGAACTTCGCCGTGCAGCCAAGACAGCTCTGTCAAACAGTTTGGGTGGTTTTGCAATGAGAAAACACGATCCGGCAGAGCCAGCAGATATTGCCATACAAGGGTGCTGGAAAAGAATAGACAGCTATCCGCAGCCCTCACACAAAGAGGGAGACCTCAAAAGGACAAAAATTCCATGCTAAGTAATAGGAAAAACAATCTAAAATAAAAAACAAAACAACAGCTGAGAAGCTCATTTCTTTGAAAAAAATATGTGAAGGTCCATCCTTTAAGAGCTCCTATCATTTTTTCCTCTTAAGAAATGCTCCATAGATTGCAGGAATGGGTCACAGAGCAGGTCATATCCAAATTCTTCTGTTTAGTGCTGCAAACATGTCTTAGGTCACTTCTGGCATTAATCCATTAGAGAGACTTTCCAAGAGGGAAAGCAAATTCTTGTTTTCCAAGTACAAGAAGAACCAACAGTTCAGTATGTTTCATGACTTACACTGTCTGTTGCTGACAGTGGGTAGGGAGGCATTCTTGCAAACATACCAAGGAATGGAAATCAAGTGTTTCAGTTGCTTAGTTTCGAAATGTGAATGTGTGTGTGTGTATATCTTTTGGTATTACAGTGGTAGGCATTGACATAAAATTTAGGTTTTTATAAGTAGAATGATAGGGAAATAACTAAATACTACAAGGCCATAACTCTCCCCAGTGTTGCTTTTGTCTCAGAAGTAGAGAGTGGTCCCTGTTTAGTCAGCCAATGGAATTGCCTCAATGTTAATTTCATTCTTTTCTATTTTCTGTAAATTTCCCTTTTATTTTTGTTCACAGCTTAGTAGTGGCATTTCTTCTGAGTCTATTTAGAAAGGCCTGATATAAATTTTCATGTCAGTGATTTTTCCATTACAAAACAAAAAGTTGTAACCCACAAGTGCGAATTCTAGAAAGCTTTACAGCTACCACTGCTAAAAAATAAACTCAAAACAAAAGTTTCTAATACAAGGCTGACATCATATCTATATTTAATGTGAGTTTGTTTTTAATTTTACTTTGAGTAACACTCCCAATGAAAACAGATCTCATTAACTCTTGATGTACTTTTTATTCATCCAGAGCTTTCTCTCCTTGAACAGACTGGGGGAACAAATGGGGGCAGGAAAATCAGCTCGTTATCTCAAGCCAGGAAGTGAATTATTTCAATGACAGAGCCAAATATATTATTATACCTCCACCTACTCTTGCTCACCTACTTGTCAGTTATGGAAGGACGTCTAGTCCTCGTCCTCATTTTTGCCCACGTTTCCCTTTTTTGAGGAGCATCCCTAACCAAAACAGTGTTAACTTCCTGCTTTATAAATAAGACTTGCCTTCTGCTGTCTCTGAACCTGCAGAGAGGCAGTAAATATCTACAGTAATTTTAATTAAAATCAGGGGGAGCAAGCAGTGTAAACTGTTGACGGGTTCCTATGAATATAATTTAATAGCAAAGCCTACCCAACAAGACCTCTATTTCTGAGACTACTTCTTGTAGTAACTTACCATCTGTTATTCTGGACATAAAAAACCTAGAACGTCATTGCAGGGGTTGCTGGGGTTGGTTTTAACTAAGGGGAGGTTAAAGATGGTTAAACTTTGCTCAGTCCATACAGCACTGTGTGGCTATAGCTCTCTAACTGGCTGCAGCATTCCCAAAAGCTTTTCCCAATAGTCCGAGAACACTGGCATATACAAACACCTTGTTCCCACCAGTCTGGCCCTAAAACAGCCAAGCAGCTTTTATGGAAAATCATAAAATCACAGAATGGTATGGGTTGGAAGGGACCTTAAAGATCATCTAGTTCCAACCCCCCTGCCATGGGCAGGGACACCTTCCACTAGACCAGGTTGCTCAGAGCCTCATCCAGCCTGGCCTTGAACACTTCCAGGGATGGGGCATCCACAGTTTCTCTGGGCAACCTGTGCCAGTGCCTCACCACCCTCTCTTAACAAATAATTATATCAGTAATCCACGACCCTTGGGTTCCCTCCAAGCCAGACATTTTTGAAAGTTTCTTGCGTTTGTGCCTTCTGAAGTCGCACCAGTCAGTGACAGTTTTCCTCTTTTATGTCTCTGCAGCAAAAGGCTGCTTAACAAATAGTGTATCCAGCTCTCAGTCAGATATCACACAATAACAAGAAATAAAGAGATAACAGTAAAAATAATAGAGATTAAGGCACTGAAAGAATCAGTTAAAGGGAAAAATATTGTTATAGCAATAACTCCTAGCCTTGACTTAACTCTTCTTTTTGAGATTTTCTGTAATAGCAAGAAAAGTTCAGCAATAAACACAGTTAGCTTCTCTCTTTTGACTCTCCCTGTCTGACAATGCTGACTTTCAATTCCTTGTTTCTTTTAATTCTGTGTATTTGCCATTAATATACATAAGTATAAATTCCTGCTTTAACAAAAAATAGTAATAAAAAGAATACATTAACATGCTACAGGAGTAGCACTTTTCTTTGACTGTTTATGTGGGCAAGGTTGACCTGTAAGCAGTAATGCAAGTTTGTATGGTCCCAAATGTAGTTTCTTCAACTGCTAGCTTCCCTCTTGTGTATTACTTTCCTATGCTAGCTTTCAGCTTGCTTTCAGATACAACTAGACAATTAACTGCTGTAACACTTAGTCAGGGAATCACTGACCTAGGGGCAGAGGTGACAAAGCCTTTTTCATCCACCAGTTCTTGCCTGTTTGAGAAGGAAATGGAAACAGTAGTAGGCTTAGATTGTAAAGTGTATGCTGAAGTGTAGGGTTATAAATGTTTACCCTGGAAAGCAAGTATGAGAATAAATGTTTGCAAAATTTTGTAAAGCACGTGCAAATTCATGACCTCTGATATTTCTAGGTCTTTACAGTCGATGCTGTTGAAGAGTATGTGAGGCATAACCTTATAGCATTTGGTCTTTCTGTTTTCAATATTTTAGCATAAGGTTCATCAGTGGACAAATATTCTGGTTTTCACTGGTGTGTGATCTGACTGCTTTCTGCTACCAGACTGTCCCTCCACATGGGGCAAAGCACAAGAAGCACCTAATGAAAAGAAGACTCAAGGAATGCTGTCCCCAATTTCTGTTACCTGTGCATGGGAAAAAAAATTAAAAAGGTAGAAGGGAAAAAAGCCATGGGTCAAGAAATGAGGCAGAGATAGGGAACAATGGGGTGCTCTTGGCTGTGCTCAGCCTCCCGCAACCAAGTACGGTTGGTGTGATTTACTGAATCTCACAGAGCTCTGTAGCAAGGGAACGCAGTCAGAACGGCAGAGATGAATTGCAAGCTCCTTCTGCACACTGACTCTTACGTGTTTGCCCTGCATAGATCATGCCTATCTCACTGTTTGTACGTTTGGTCTTTGACTCAGTGTTTTTTCTTCCTCAGCTACGCTGAAATACAAAAATAGGGCTTTCTTGATATTTCCGGGATGACTACATTGGAAGGAAGTAACAGAGTCTTATTCTAGCCCAATCTGCACACCTGGCAAGTTTGCCTAAGCATGTGTATTTTCAGCACATCTTCAAGCTGAACACCTCTTTTAAAAATTGAATCTGGCCTCTTGAAACAAACAACACAAAAAAACCCCAAACCCAAACCCTTTGCTACCACTTGCAGGGCTGAAATCAGAGGTACGATTGGCTGTTGTGTGGGAGTAGCTGCAAATGTGCTGGGAGCTATGCAAAATATTTATAGTGAATCCTGAGTATCCAAGCAAATCTTCTTTTAAAAGATTCACCAAAGTTTGTGAACCTTTCAGGTAAGCCCGAGCCAAGTTTAGGCTGAAACTGAGCTGAATGCAGCTTGCCAGAATGGAATTTATGGGTTTGGCTTTGGGTAGAAACTGCAAGATTCAGCATGGTCTTGGCATAAGCTGGTTCTGCATAAAGAGAAACTTGGCAGTTTAGACTAAGTTTCAGGTGTTAGGTTAGTATTAGGAAAATGTATTCATAATGCTGAAAGCACAGTATTTTTGTCATTACAGAATATATCCACAACCTATATATCTGTGGAATTATAACTTTAGCCAAAAAAAAAAAAAAAAGAGAGCGCACTCAAAATAACTATGTCTTAGTGCAAGCCTGTAAATATGTTCTTGAATTAATGATAGATATAAGAATTATTACTTTTCTTCATTTCATTTTTTATGGTGGCTTCTGTGCCTTTGTGTGCATGTGTATGTGGTGGCAGTTGGTTGGTTCAGCAAGGGGTCGTATGATGTTGTCTACCAAGATGGAAGGAGTTTTGCAGTCCTCAATTACATGTATTGTTGTCGTTTGCTTTTGATGCACATTTTTAGAACCTCAGTTCTTACTGGCACAAATCTTTTCCTGCAGAGCAAAATGGAAAGCAAATACCTCAGGAAGCAAAGTGTAGATAAGTGGTAAATGTTCTCAATAGAAACTGTGATAAGAGAAATTGTACGATTGATAAGAATTATAATAGCTTCATTAACCCTGGCGCTTAGTGGTAAATAAACAGTCAAACCCTTGTTGATACACAGCAGGTCCAAAGTCGGCTTATTAAGTGTAATCACCAGTTGGCAGGTTGCGCTGCTGAGGACATGGCTTTTACAACAGTCACTTTGAATGCTAAGAAAAAGAGACTTAAACAGAAGGATCTGATTTACATTTCAAAGGTTAATATTTCTGGAGAGTTATGAGTGGGAGATGTTAAGCAATGGCTTAGGATGTAGTATCATGTGACTAAGATGATACTTCTGTCATGATGACACCAATAAAAGATCTTCAAGCTGTTCTCAAAAAAATAGGGTTGAAGAAGATACAGAAAAATAAAATCTACATTAAACTCTGCTTTTTGATATCTAGAAATGCACGAAAATGCTGTACCTTCAATTTATCATAATCATTTCTGAAAACAAGGAGACTTGCAGAAGGAAACAGAAAATTATTTGTCTTACGTGCACCACTTTGTTAGCATCATTAATGCTATTTTGATTTATGATTTATATTGATTTATGATTGTCTTATATTGATTTATGATTGTATGATTTATATTAGGTTAAAAAAACCCAAAACTCTAATGCCTTGATGTGTTTGTGTTTATTAGAACAATAACAGTCCTTTATGTTACAAGGCCAACTTAAAATTATGGGATGTAGTAGGCATCTTGTTTTTCTCTCCCTATGTAAAAAGGAGATGATTAAGAGGTTTGTTGATGGCCTAGAGTCTGTTGTATCCTTTCTCATTCCTATTAGCAGAGTTATCTCAGTTTTCAAATTCAGAGTTGGAACATGCGGAATTAGAGGATGAAGAGAGACCACTGGTGTCAAATGTGTAGTGAAGATTTTCTGTGGATCGGTCCTCCAGGTTTGCATGTGATCTTATGAAGTGTAAAATGTATTCTGTCCTTTCATTGACGCCTGTGGAAGTCTGTCCTTAATTTACTAGCTTCCTGCAGCTGTCACTCCACAGAATAAATAAATCAAGCTGTTGTATATGAGAATCCTCCTCACACCCATGCATGTGCAAAACCCTCACACAAATTATAAAATGTACCAGGAAAAAGATTTCTTCTCCTATAGAGAACATTCCACAGTCTCTTTGGGCAACTTGTTCCAGTGCTTAACAACCCTCACATTAAATATGTTTTCCGTATATCCTGTGAGAACCTTCCCTGTTTCAGCTTAGGACCAGTATCTCTCATTCTCCTGTTAGCCCCTCGATCTTCTCGGTAACCACCTCTTGTATATAGGAAAGCTAATAGCAGTTAATGGCTATTAATTCTTCTCTGAGCCTTCTTCAGGCTGAAAAGCCTAGTGCCTTCAGCCTGTCCTCACAGGGCATGTGTTTGAGCCCATGACCATCCTGCTGGCTCTCCACTGGATTTGCTCAAGTTCTCACCCATCAAGTAGCCTACCCATCTAGATGACAGTATCCTACCTTGGGTACCAGAGTGCTGTGGGACAACCTGATGAAAGCCTTGCAAGTCTCCAAGCAGATGCAATCCACTGTTCTCCCTTTGTCCACTGGAGCAGTCACAGAAGGCAGTCAGGTTGGTCACATATCTGTAGCAAATCCAGAGAAGATTGGTGAAGTATTTGGAATAACCTAGCGGAGCACCTAGGCTGTTCCTGCCTCACTGGCTGAAAAGGTTCCAGTGGACTCTTTAGCATGTGAACTTTCTGAAGGAAAGTTATATCTGTAGTATTCTGGATTTTTTTTCCCCCTGACATAGCTGTAGAAAAGAGCAGCAGTACAGACCAGCTGGCTGAGATGGAATAACAAAAGCTTAATTGTCTTCTATCAGCCTTTACTGACAATCTTAAAAACACTTTTCAGGCAGCCACCACATCTGAGAAGAACTCTTGAGTTCTTCAGCCTAATTGTCTGCTTGAATTAGTTCTCACCTTCCACCATGGGAGACAGATGAGTAACACTTTTTCCTCCTTTTATCTTTTACTGTGAAGTATTTATACTACTATCGTACTGTAACCGTAAATGACATAGGGTTAAATGTTCTGAAAGTAGCCCTGTGGGCCCAGTGCAAAGAAATTATGTATCACTACGATTAAATCCTCCAGGGTCCTAGTTATTTAGCTTATTTGTTCAATCTGCAACCAGTCATTTCACTCTGAGACAAAATAGTTTCTTTGGCCTCCTTGTACATGCTTTTGGGCTGAGGAAGATGAATCTGAATATATATGCAACAGCAGAGGATATTGGTACTAGGCTGAGGTTTTGGGTCTGGGTTTGTGGGGTTAGGTTGGTGGTTTTTTATGAAATCTTCTTAAGAATACAAAATTAATATTTACCACATTTTTAACAGAGATGTCATTGCCTATGCTACTGGTATCCATGCACAGACTCATCTTCTTTTGATCTGTTTTGCGCGGTTAGGTTTCTTTTCTAAACACCCTGTGGGTCTGGTAGACCTGTCAACAGAACTTGACTATTCTCTGTGTTTCATGCTTGATCCAACTGTCAAGGACAATGTCTGTGTGTCTCTGAAAAAGTGAAGTGATAGCAACTTGGCCAAAGTGGTTTATATGATAAACACAGTGAAACATATATTACAATGCCAACAACCTTATTTCTTTTTCTATTTTTGCGGTGTTAAAGGTTAACGTGAAAAAGAACTTAATGAGTATCAAAAGTGTGATGAAGGACAATTCAATTCTGAAACTAGTTCTTTTGAAGAAAGCCCACTGAGGCAGTGAAAGCTGTGGTTGGGCTGACACAACCTGGGTGTCTGCGTTCTGCCCGTGCTCTTTCAGGGTAAGCAGCCTGGTAGCTGCTGGTGCTAGAATAAACAGGGATCAGCATGACTTGATCCATGGAATCTTCGTGCCTGTGATCATTGGAACTCAGTGTTGTTTGGGCAGGACCATTTGTCTTGTTTTGATTTCCCCAAAGTGAGTTGCAGTGTTTCCTAATAGAGACTCAGGGTAGTGAGAATAAAACCACAAACCTCTCTTGTTAATTCAGACAAAACCACAGTGATGGCACATAGGAACTCACCTCTACAGAGTATATCTTCGTGAGACTCTAGATTTGGATAGGAATGTGGGTCAGAGAAGGTTCCATCCTTTTTCCAGCCAAGGAAGAAATATTCTACCCAGCAACACAGTTCCAGTGTAAATGTATAACCTACTTAGGAGTCTTGATTTTTGTTAGGAATAAGCTTCTGTTTGTAAGGCATTGTTGTAACGTTTTACAAGAGTGGGAGAAGTAAAACTCACAATTTTTGTTTGTTAGCTAACTCAGCCTGTGACTCCTCCTGTCCTTAGACAGTCAAATAACTTTCCTGAGTCCATGTGCTCATGATGGAAGGACCCAGAGGAGATCTCTCTTCCCCCGTCTGCATCGATACGTGGGAGTTCTCTGGATTGCACATACCAAAGTTCCTTCTCCGCCTCATGAAAAGGAGGGCTGCAACAGGAGCGTCACACGAGGAGACACACCTCAGGGGTGCTGGCTCCTGCTCCCAGGACCAGGGTCTGTGTCTCTGGATGACAGCGAGGGGCAGAAGTGGTGGCAGCAGAGGGGAGTGGCAACAAGGGTGCTTTGGGTGTCAAAATGCCTTTCTGTGGTTCTGGTAGAAGAGTAGTTTCTTACAAATAGTACCGCCCAAAACACACAGAGCGTTAAATCAGGACACCAGGCCAAGTTAAGGAGATAACTGTGGCACTTTATCCCATGTTTATTTGTTTTAGAAGACTCAGTGTCCACACTTGGGTCTGCACAGGAGGGTGACATAGCATGGGCCAAGTCATACCAGTGCCTTATCTCCCTGTGATTCTGAGAGACAGGGCTGTGCAGCATTTTACCTAATGGCTTTTCTTGAAAAGTACAAAACCACTTGAAACGTGTGTGCAAATTTTGTGGCTAGGTCCTTAGAGACCAAAATGCCAGAGGCTGCTCTGAATTCAGTGTCGTCACTGTTATCTCTTCTTCTTGGTTTTTTTATCCTTTCCATATCCATTAAACAAATTAAAATAAATCCATTTACTTGACCTACATCAGAGTCCTTGGATTTGTTTACAGGCATTTTCTTTCCTTTTCAGTGTCTCTTAAGTGCAACATGTGTTTACATCAGTTTTTTGGAATGTATTTACTTAACATGTTTCACAAAAAAAATTTCTCTCAGTTAAATGCTCTGGGTCCTCGTGACAAAAAAAAAAATAATCGGGAAAAGTGGGAAAATATTTTCTCAAAATAGTTGGCTTTAATATTTTTGTTTGCTGGTTTACTGTTAAAATAAATGCACATATGTAGCTATATGGCTTCATTGCAGCTGTATGACAGTATTTACAGAGAGTCAGAGGTCTATAGGACAATGTAAAATTAAAAAAAACAATGCAAATATAACTGTATTGCAGCAATTAGGAAGAATCCAGAAGTCTCTTTTCTGTACTCTTTTGGTCAAACACTTCTTTAGTAATTAATGAAGTGGTTGATTTATCAGTTGAAAAGGATTATTTTCCCTCAGTATTAGTGCAACTTAAGAATTAGAGAAAGTCAGATTTCATATTCAGACATTCAATCACTGGATTTCTGTGCAAACAAAAGACATGGTTATAATACTTCTCTTGGCTAAGTCTAAAGGTCAAAAATAGCAAGTTTTAAAGAAGAACTGCAGAGGCATACAACAGCCTTTGTAGTAATCACAAATGAAAGACAGTGCTGAATTAGTGGATATCATAGAGAATCTAATTTGCAGTTACAACTTGGTATCTGTGACGGCAGCAGTGCAGTTTTCATGAGGCTGAAATTGGGGCAAGAATGCAAACAGCCAGGAGGTCAGTAAGGAAATAAAGAATTGTGGCTAGGGGCCAGCAGCCAAATGCTATTGTAAAGGCGTCCCTTAACCACATTTTCACTATTACGACAACTGTGAAACTGGAGTTGGTTTTGTTGTTGGGATCATGGCTTTGCTTTGCAACCGTGTGGGTTCAACCAAGTAATTATTTTCAATGACTCTTTTGGTTGGGTTTTGTGTGTGTGTGCTTAGCTGGATGCCTCAGGGTATGAACTTACTTTTAACTTCCCGATCTCTGACAGGCAGTGATGTCATATCTTATTTTCCATAGAAACTGGCTGCAGCCATTTGAGGCGTGGTCTGCTGGAGTAACGGAAGGCATCTGCTACAGCACGTAGGACCTTGCCATTACTGCATTCAAACTCTGATCTAAGCTCTCTGCATTTCATAGTCTGATGTCCTCATTCTCTCTCTGTTTCAGGGTCTGTATGTCTTTGTGGTGTATTTTATCCTGCACAACCAACTTTGCTGTCCTGTGAAAGCAAGTTATACTGTAGACATGAACGGACATACCACTCCAGGATCGGCTTTTTTCACACATGGCAGTGGTCTGCCGGCTGCAGGTGGGGAGATCAGCAAGTCCACTCAGAACCTCATCAGTGCTATGGAAGAGGTAATGATGCTCCATAGTCATTGCTGTGTGTATTGAAAGTGTACCTGGAGATTTAATTGCCAGTACTGAAGCGTAGTACACAGGAATGAGATGCCAATTATTATAGGTTAGCTCTGGGGAGGAGGGCATTACTTCTTTTTTTTTTTTAACCATAAAAATTTTTATCTTTAGCCATGGTGATATTTCTGGAACTTACAGTTCCCTGGTAACATCCCATCTAGGGAATTTCTTCTTTTCAGGGGAAGGGAAGGGAAGGGAAGATGGAAGGAGAGGAGAGGAGAGGAGAGGAGAGGAGGGGAGAGGGGAAA
>NW_010254301.1:14203-16207 GCF_000690775.1 Eurypyga helias
GAGGAGAGGAGAGGAGAGGAGAGGAGAGGAGAGGAGAGGAGAGGAGAAAGTGGGAGGGAAAGAAATTTTGAGGGACATTATTTTCCACCTCTTTGTTGCTGGAACTGGAATGCTGCTAGTATCTCTTTTCACTACTTGTAGTAAACTGAGGTGACTTTTCCTGCTATGTACCTGTGCATGTTGATAGAGCTAGTTGAAATTTTTCCAGCTAAACAGTTTTTCTAGGAAAACATCTATTTAGTGGAATTGAAATATTTCAAGGGAAATATGTCAGTTCTCGTAACAATTTTTGTGGAAACCAAACTGCTCACTTGGCAGCTGTTACGCCCATTTCTCTACCTGCTTGACTGTAGGTTTGTCTGGATTTTAAAGCTCCCCAACTGCCTCCTGTCAGACCACTAAAGTTATTAAACTTCTCAGGTGCTTACTTGAGGTGATGCTTGGCTCCCCAGTTTAGTGGATAGCATAGATTCTCAGCTTTACATGACAAACTTTGATGTTTCTGAGCTTCTAAACAATGAATGAGCAATAAACAAAGAGTATATACTTTGATTGTCCTGAAATATATGTAGAGTTTAGTATTTTGTCTTTTCATTACATTTATGATGGAGGAAATATTTACAAAATCACCTCTTATCAACTTAAATTCTGATTTTTTGTGCAGGTCCACCTTAAACTGAAGTGGCAGATGAACCATGGCAAAGTTGATATTGAGAATATAGAGCTGTATAGCCACCAGAACCTTCAAAGACTGGCAAATTAGTTTAAAACATTGTATTGGTCAACATGGGAAGCTGTGAGTTTCCAACTGTAAATCATGTAATGGGAAGTAATTATGATTAGTGGGTATAGAGAAGCAGGGTCTAGCAAAGGAAGAGGCAGTGATAAGAGAGGAGTGAGCTGGAGCCTTTCAGTGCTTTACGTTCTCCACACCAGGGGTCAGTATTCAAAAATAGCAATATATTTGTCAACTTTTTGAGATAGGTAGTACAGGCATGATAAACACAAGGTTAAACAACTTGTAATTGAGTTGGATATGAGTTTGGCTCTGGTCATAGTTTCCAGTTTATATACTATAGTTTTGAGGATTGCTGCATTTCTGTGTCCTTTTAAACTCTACAGGTGCCTGCAGACTGGGAGAGGGCATCCTTGCAGCCTGCTAGTCAAACTACTGCTGCCTTTAAACAAAGTCCACAAAATGGCAATGTTTTCCACCCTTCTGGAGGATTTAGTACTAGCTCATTGGTTGCTGATGAGGAATCACAGGAGTTTGATGACCTAATATTTGCTTTAAAGACTGGTGAGTGACTCTTCCCTTGTTCCTCAAAGGTTGTTATGTTGATCTGCACCCTAATGGTCACTGTTCCGTAAGATCCAATTATCAAGATCTGTTAATATAATCTGATTGCCAGTAAAAACCTCAATAAAATTATTTTGCCTTGGACTACTATTCCATGAAAAATATTGTGCAGGCTCTCTAAAATAACACAGAAGGAGTCTGAAAAAATATGTTTTGAGTCATGATGATAAGCAGACCTATAGAAAATACCATCAGATTGGAGGCTGTCACATTTTTTCACAAGTGCTTAAAAGACTAACTTGATGCCCTTAGATATGTGCTGTCTTCTCTCCTTTTTCTTTCATTTTCAAATTGATATATAGAGTTTATAAATGCTTATCTTTATTTTATATATTTTAATGTGAGAAACAGCATAAATTCCTAAATATTGATTGTCCCAATAAGCATAAGATGAAATAGTTACATAAAATAAATTTGGACCTGAAAAATGGTGTACACTGGAAAGATGAACTAGATAGACTTCTGCCCAAACACAAGAGCCAGCTGTGATGAGCTCACAGTGCTGCTGGAGGACAAGAAGAAGAGGAGGCCACTCTATATGTCCACACTCAAACTACATCCTGCAAAACAAAACATTTGTAATCAGATTCCCCCTCATTAGCAGTAGAGTTCAAGTCTTCAAAACCACAGAATCACAGAATGGT
>NW_010254302.1:0-14645 GCF_000690775.1 Eurypyga helias
TCCTTTTTTTTTCCCTTTTTAAAGACTTCCTGAAAGTGCTTTTCACTGTGTAGCACAGGAGAAAAATATCAAACAAAGGGTTGCAGGAAAGCTGTTCAGATTAATTCAGGATGTTTTCCATTTGCTTAACAATAAATAGTGTGAATTTAAAAATAACATTTGGTTCTTCTTTTGGACAGCTTTTTAAAAAAGGCCATATGGCACAGAGTGACAATTTAAGAAAGATGATGTCTTGCTTTTCAACTTTGAATCCAATTAAATTATAAGATGTACTTTTAGATGGGGGTAGATCTGTGCAAATTAAAGATGAAATAAGAAAAACTCTGAGTTCAAGCTTTGTCTAAAATACTTAATTAAATGTGTCTGAATCCTCAGCCTTATGAATCACATCTATCACATCTGGGATAGCATATTTAGGAGGGGAAACAAACCTGATGGGAACCTGCAGGAGAGAGGAGTGGGATGTGAGAGACACAACAAGGCAGACACCAATGCCAGCATGGAACGGCGGGGAGGAGGTGGCTGGAGCAGAGGTTCCCCTGCAGCCCATGTTGAGAGTGCAGGCTGTGCCCCTGCAGCCATGGAGGGTCACGGGGGAGGAGAGACCCCCCCTGCAGCCCCGGAAGAACCCCACGCCATAGCAGGGAGATGTGCCTGAAGAAGCTCGTGACTCAAGGGAAGCCCATGCTGGAGCAGGCTGTTCCTGAAGGACTGCACCCAATGGAAAGGACCCACACTGGAGCAGTTAGAGGAGAACTGCATTTTGTGGGAAGCACTCATGTTGTAGAAGTCTGTGGAGGACTGTCTCCCATGGGAGGGTTCCCACACTGGAGCATGGACAGACTGTGAGGAGCCCTCCCCCTGAGGAGGAAGGAGTGACAGAGCCAATTCCACATCCCTCTGTGCTGCTTGGGGGGACGGGGTAGAAAACCAGGAGCAAAGCTGAGCCCAGGAAGAAAGGAGAGGTGGTGGGAAGGTGTTTTTAAGTGGGTTTTCTTCCCCAAGTCGAGTCTGTTTTGCCTGTAACCATAATGGGTGAGTGATCCCTCCTTGCCCTTGGATTGAACCACAAGCCTTTCCGTGTATTTTCTCCTCTCCATCCCACTGAGGGAAAGGTTGAGCGACCGGCTGTGTCATGCTGAGTTGCCAGCTAGGCCTAAACCACGATGGAGTTCTAAAATACTTGTTACCATTTATTTATGTCCTTATCTGCCCAGGAGCTCTAGCTGTACTTGTTGTGTAATTTGTTCTTAATTTATGTGTTTTGATTGCTCCCAGGCTTGTCACTTGTGAATAGTAGTAAAACTGAGCAAACTGTATGGCTGTGATGGGTGTATTTGGCCTGCTGCCTTAGGGGGTTGAAGGCACAGAAATCGGTACATTCAGCATCTTATAGAATAACAACCAATACTTCATATGCATTTTGTAATTGATTAATATTTCTCCTGGAAAGAAGGGATATTAGTGTATATAGTGTATTATGTTACTGTACTGTTTCAGATTTTACTTACAATGACTGATGCTGCTGAAGACTTCCAGTGTGATCCTCAGAGAGGTGAGAATGTGGATTGGAAGACAGATTGTTCTAAAAGAAAGACAAAATGTTTCTTATTTTATTTCAGGAAAAAGACAAGCTAAATTAGTACATTTTTAAATTCAGTTGGGAATTCTCATCTATAACTTACAGCTTTTTTAAAATACTTTTTAATGTTTTTTTATGTCTTTAAAAAGATAGCATAATTCTGTAAATATGGCTGGACAGATCCCTTCGAGAAATAGAGAGAACAAGGACAAAAGCAATCTGATTCACCTGTCGTATTGCACCCATCCCTTTTAATACACAAACTTTACATTAAGAACTCTAATACTTAGATTTTCCCCTTTTTATAGGTGAGGAAGCATGCTATCTTACTTCAAATTTTTGGCTTCGGTTCATCCAATACTTCCTTGCTGGGATTTTATCCACAAGTCACTTTGAAGCCAGTCGGCACAGGCACTGATGTTTGGCAATTGCTAAACACAGATCATTTTAGCTCTGATTCATCATAACTAATTCAGCTGAGGTATCTAATTTGGGAACCTGGTTGCCTGAGGGTCTCTCTATAATTTATGAACTTAATCATTGCTGAGAGGTGAGATGAATCAAAGCCTAATTACAGAGATGTGAAGCTTTCACATTTAATATAGGTAGAACATGGAAAAATAAAGAAAAAAAACCACAGTAAATTCAGCGCTGAAGATCAGTATTAGTGAACAGGTTTTCAGCATGCCAGCAAATCAGTGTCTTGGACAAATAACATCAGTTACTACTCTCCTTCCGTAGCCAGCAGCAGCCTGTTTCAATCACTCGTGTCACCCCAGTCAGCTTCCTTTCTCCTTCAAGCCTTCCCTTCTTTTTTCCACTTCTACACCTTCTGTTTTATGTCTCTGCCTGAACGTGTCATGCCAGATAATGAGGCAACCAAGCCCCAGATGCAGCGTGACTACTTTGTATGCAGATGAGCCTAATGCATGCACGCGTTTCCCCAGGGGAAGTGGCAGTCTCGGGTCTTAATGTAGGTGCCCAAGTTCCCCAGACAGCTACTGGGAGAGGCTGTTTCACCTCCAAAGCACAGAGACACTGCCCTAGCTATCTTTATGTAGACTATACAGGGAATATAGATACTCTCGGTGTGTGAGATGAAGCAAGTAAAAAATGTAGTGTTGGCTCCAGGTGACCCAGGCGAAGCTGGGTACTAGTATGCCCAGAAGGGAAGGATCCTGAAGGTCATTGGGACAGAAGGAGACCTTGTTTTTCAGCCCACACAGCTACGTCTGTTATAAAGCCCAGAAAGTCTTGGAATAAGTTTCCCTCATCCCCATGATACTGGCCCAACCAATACCTGCAGCTCCCTCTTGCCAGGTACCTTTCTGTCCTTCTGCCTTTGATTCTGCGTGGCCACCTGCCTCACCTTTGGCAGAATGGGTGAGGTATGCTCACAGATTACAGGCATGTAATAGCTCATGCTCTAGAACTTAAAAATAGGCTTTAGAAAGCTCAGAATTCCCCCAAATCATTCAACAAGGAAAAGGTATTCGCAGGCAGCAAATAAATTTTATTTCCATTAAGAAATATGTAAAGTAAAATATATATTACAGTGAGTACTTAATGATTCAAATTAATATGGAGTTCTAATTTCATGTTTCAGTGTGACTACTTGGCTTTTTATTTTTCCAGTTGTGTTAGAAGTTACACAGGATCCTGGCTAATTTTTCCAAGCCATAACAAGGTGTGTTATTGTAGTCAGCGCAAAAGAAACTTACACAAGACTAGGTAGATAGTTAAGTAAAAATTTCCTTAGTTTTAATTAGAAAAAGCAAATCACAATGTGGGAGAGAAATATGGAATTTTATTTGATTAAAGGCTCTGGGATTTGCTACTAGACAGAAATTTTACGTGTTCAAATTAATCTTTTTTTGCTTTTGCTCTCACTGTGATTGATACAGTCCCCCTGTAGGGAATGCCTGTTCCTCACTGGTAAGACACCAGAAGTATAACACCAAGGAACATTTTACATTTCTGAAACTGTAGAATATTTTATTCATGAACATAATCCTCCTTCAGATTCTGCTTTTCTTATCCTGTGTATTATAGGAGACTCAGCTGAATATTAAAGTAGAAATGTGAGTTATTACTTTATACCAATATATTTAATTTTAGCAGCAACAAACCTGTTTTTTCTCAGGTTTCCCCAAAGGGAGTAACCATTCTGAAGGAGGAATGGATTCAACAGGAAGCAGCATCTCCAGGCTGAGATACCAGCATACTGTATTGTTCCTGGTTTGTGATCAGATTGCAAGTCCCAGGATTTGGTGGAGTTTTAAAAGCACCCTCATGCTCGTGATCTGATCACAAGGTGGAAATAATACAGTCTTCCTGTTCCTTACTCTGTTGAAACAAGTGATAGTGACAATTGCCAAAATGTGCCATGTGACTGCGTGTACAATAATTCAATTAAATGTAAAGAATACACCCTTGACAACAGCACAACTGTCCCGAGGAGGCTTTATGCGTTGAGACAAATCCTGTGTTGAGGACCGACATGCAGACATATTCAAAAGGTTTTTGTTGCCTTGTTTTCATACTTCTTTTTCTTACAACACAGTGAGCGCATCACCTTCCAAGAAGGTGGTATTAGTTAGCACCTTAATATGATTGCCTTCAAAATCCCTGAATAATAATAAGGAAAGTGTTCTGATTCATATGTTGTGTAATAGTTTTGCAGGAGGGAGTTTAAGCTCCGGGCTAGTCTTTTTTTGACCTTCCTCTATTTATTTCTTACAAAATTAGCCCAAATGTATTACCTAGTTTTGAATATGAATGTAAATATCAAATAAAGCAAATTATACCCTTTTCTTTGTTGTAATTTTGCCTCTATTTATGGCCCTGCTCACCAGTCATTTCAGCAATAGGCCAGTACATGGACATTTCCTATGTGTAATCTGCATACCAGAATAAATAGAGACCACTAGAGGGAGATTTTACATTTAATTGCAATATATATATATGTATATATATATGCTGAGTTATGTTTAGAATAAACACACATTCACAATAACCAATTTCAGTTTCATTGGGAAACTAAAGCGAAAGACAGAATTTTGCTAAATGCATGAGAGTCATGAGTACAAGAAACAGCTCTAAAGATTCCTGTTGGCAGAGGACTGTGGTATTTTTTAGGCAGTCGTTTGGAACACTGTGAGGTTCAACTCTGGCAAGGTTATACTTTTTTTTAGAATGTCACACCTTTAAAAGTGTCTTGGTCTGACAGAATAAACAAATGATGCGTTTTATCTTCACAGAACAAGATATATTCATTTATCAAATGAAACTTTTGCATAATTTACTTATATCCAGTTAATAAGAGGCTTTTGAGTACAGATCTTCTTGGGAAGAGTCTCAAGTGAATTGTTTTTCATTGATCATCATAAATTAAAACATGGTTAGAAAACAAGATGTCTTATCATACTTCATAACACAATATGTAAGTGTAAAAAAGATATGCAAATGTAAACTTTTGAGAGAAGAATCCAAGACTAGATTTAGTTCCATTGCTTTGAAATGTAAAGTATATTCAGATTTTACAGAAACTACACAAGAAAAAAGATTTTTGAAGTTACCAGTAGCAAAGCATAGTACAAATAGCTAATTCTGATACTAGCTTATTAATGTATTTTATTTATGGATGGCATTTATGGCAATGGGTTCATTGAATGACCAAGAAATATGCTAAATTCAACAACTTAGAAGAAAATACATTTATTAAGAGATTTACGTTCTCATTACATTTACTGTAGGTTTTCCACACATGCTATGATCTTCCTCAAATTCTTTCCCATAGGAGTTGGTAAGGGTGGAAAGGTATTTCAGCTCCTGCTCCAGCCATTGCTTCAGCACTTACTCTGTGGAGTGTGGTCCAAAGGCTACTGCTGCCAGCACCTGCCTACCATGAGCTTGGCTGAAACAGCGGAGTCAATGACTCATTAAAGACACCAAGTTCATCATCTTTGCCTTGAGCCAAGGGACTAGCAGGTAAAACTTAATTTTCTGCTAGCAATAACAAATAATGTATTTCCCTGGCTACTATTAGAACCAGCTGCTAGCTTTTCTAAGAAACCAAGATTATACTTCTAAAGTGCTAGTTTACATGATGAGAGGGACGGAAAAAGCTTATAGGACTTCCCTCCCACACACTGTAAGCTCTGCCTTATATAGAATTTTCTGTTGTAGTTGTCCCAGTGATATCGGCATGGAAAATTGTTCAAGTGCCTATATACTGTTTCTGTTTTCTAAAAGGAGATGCTAGGTGTTTGCTGGGTGTATGCAGGGATTTCCAGTTTAGATCGTGAGGTCCCAGTAGGCAATCTGAGAAAAGAGATATCTCTCTGAACAGTTTTACAGCTTCAGGAATATGCTTTAGTTTTAATAGAAGCAAATTAAAGATAGTCCTAGCATGGCAGATGTCTATGAAAAATCCAAATCCAACTTTGATTCCAGATGTGGTAAGCACAGGGAGTTGGCAAGTGTGATTCCTTTATGAAGAGGATATTTGAAAGTCTTAAAGAAAGAAAATAATTTGGAGGAAAGACAAAAAGGTAGAAATGAAAGCTACTTGGGTATTACAGTACCAATAGGAAAATGGGTAAGAGCAATAGCTACCAAAACCCCAAAGACTTCAGCCCAGTAAATAACTGCTGTGAAATTTTCACTGCTGGGTTATAATCTAGAATTCTGGAAATAAATAACAGTTTATTACATCACCAATCCTTGTAAAGAAACAATGAAAAAATGGCTGAGATGAGCTGAGCCTGAGGGAGCTCTTCCTCTGCAAATCCAAAATAACTAGACCTAGATATTATCTCCAGAAGCTGAAACTTAACCTATGTGATAAGGAATTGCAAGCTTCAGCAGTCATTCCAAAATTTTGTGCAGAATGTCATTTGCAGGCATAGTTTTACTGCCTTGTTCCTTTGTTTTTAGGTCAACGCCATAAACGCACGCGTTGCCAGTGATGCATAAACACACACACCGTCAGTGACAACCGGTGCGTTTGCAGACAGGGAGAAAATGGGCACTCACAGACATTGCAATTTGTACAGATCTCAGAGTGGCCCAGGTTTCAAACTAGTGAGACATTTGTGACCAAGATACCTGTTGACAAAAACATACAATACGGAAACTGAAATAATACTACCCAAAAACTAAAGAAAGGAAACAGATACCTTTCAGTCAATTGATGAGAACAACCAGAAAGATAAAGAAGTGTGAAAAGCAATATTTAATTTTAAAATGCCAAGTGAAAGTATTTTAAGATTTCTGTCTCATAAAGGGCTGAATGTTGCTTGCAAGGGCAGTAGCATTTGACTTAATCTTTTCTAATATTTTATAGTTGGAATGATGCTGGGTAGAGCATTAAAAATGTGCTTTTATGAACAGTTTTGCACTGCACTGGGGTGGATGTGTTTTGTTATGATGCAAGGACAAACTTTAACCCAGGTCTCATACGTACACTTTTTAGGCCCAGACAGACATAGTAAAAATGCTTTGCAGTTATATACACTATTCTATTAAAATGTCAATAGTTGTAGCTTGTTATTCAAAACTTGATAAGGAAACAGAAAGATTAACCTGATTTTCAAGGCACTGGGCTTGTCTCAGCTGTTAGAAGTGATAGGGGTACCTGGGTGCCTAATTATGCTGTAAATACTGACATTGAAAAATTTGGCCAATATGGTTTGTGAACATCAGAACTAATGAGGCAGTGTCAGGTACACATAGTAAATGAAGTTTATAATGGGTGGATAATGACACAAAAGGAAGTTCAGTGATTTCTCTTTGCCCCAGTATGAAATCAGAGTCACAACAGGAGTTAAAATTCATGAAAATTCACTGGAACAGGTTGCCCAGAGAAGCTGTGGATGCCCCATCCCTGGCCAGACTGTTATGTACCTGTCTGTCTTCAGTGTGTTTCATGTCCCATTTATTGATTAGGCTTTTGGAATAGAAGATCATAAGGTATAAAAAATATTATATAAAATAGGAATCACTGGAGGCTGTAGAGAAAAGTCATTGCTGTTCCATGCTACAGATATATTTTTTTGCATTTTATTGAGTGTGAACCATCACTAGCCATTCTCCTTGGCACACTTATGCTAACATACATTGCACCTGCTGATGTGACTCAGCTGAAAATTAGTGTCATGTATATTTTTTCATATAAAATTGGTCTTAGCACTCTGCCCACTCTTCAGATGATACAGTCCTTTCACATGACTGATGTTCTTGCAGGCTGATGACTGCTTTTGTATGGGAAGTAGTTTGAGCTGCCATTAAGAACTGTCAAATACACCATCCAGTTAGAAACAAGAGCTAAACTCAAATACTGTGTACTCAGGGCTTTTATGAGTATTTATCTTAAGTCTGGTATATGAAATCTTGTCCTTGGAGCTGTCCATGTTTTCTTATGTAGACTTCATATGTGCTGGCTTTTTATATATGCCTTAATGCCATAAGAACATATCAGAGGTATAGATAGGGCTGCTTGATTTTTTTGTTATGAATAGCCATATTTTAAGAAGTCGCAAGTCTTTCTACCTGGAAATGTAATATATATGAATGTCTTCCTTCTTCATAACTCAGTGAAGCTCAGACTAGTTCCTACAGAAACTTGGAGGAAGAGGTATTGAAAGCTCTCCAAGTCAAATTCCAATAAAAAGGCTGTCCTACTATATAAAGAACATGAAAGACACCACTCAGCTTAAAAAAAAAGAAAAAGTACTAGTGGCCTGTGACAGGATTGACTACACATGAGAACTTGCCATGTGTACAGCTACTTGTATAATTTTGCAATTGGCTTTCATGGTAACAGCATCAAAAAAG
Source organism: Eurypyga helias (assembly GCF_000690775.1). Classification (NCBI taxonomy): domain Eukaryota; kingdom Metazoa; phylum Chordata; class Aves; order Eurypygiformes; family Eurypygidae; genus Eurypyga; species Eurypyga helias. The sequence continues at coordinate 8,420 of NW_010254302.1, forward strand.
AAAGAAAAAAGGGAAAAATTAAAAATGTGCTTTATTTAACCTTTTAGAACAGTAAGGTGCATTTTAATGAAAAAATGGTGGTATTCCTTATTAGACAGACTTATTTTCTGCTTACTTATTTTCTTGTGGCAGGGAGAAAGACTAGAAGATCTCTGTGTGTTGCCTACAAAACAGCCTGAATCTGTGCGCACCTGACTACACCGGAAGGCCAACATGATCAAACATGAATTTCAAAAGCAAATGCCATGCTACACTGTTAAAAAAGTGATCACGCAGGTGACTGTATATTGCTTTTTTCATTCTATATACTACAGGAGTCATGTCATAATTTAATAAACTGTCAAGATGTGTTTTCTTCACCTTTGTACACTTTCTGAAAACTTCATCTGGAAGGAAACGGATGTGGTTTTGTGTGAGTGACCTAAAAGTAATTGTTAACTGATGTTTAAATTAAGTCAGTGTTGAAACTGTCAAAAATCATACCTTAAATCTGGGTGCAGCTGACACAGGGTCAGAGCCCAGAAAGGCTGTCGGGCACATTCCATTACGTTACGTGGGGTGCAGCGTACTGGGTGCGTTACCCCGCCTGGGTAACCTCAGCTGCTTGGTCACCTGTCCTTATTGCTTAAATCCCAAGCTGAAGCCCTCCTGGGATTACCTGGGAGAAGGCAGGCCTCCCTTTGGTCTGTTTGGACAGCAAGTGTACTTGACCTGCTTGAACAAGCTAGCTGAAGGCCAGCAAACTTCATTGCCAAATCTTAAGACTGGCCTCTTAGATATTTTCCTTCGGTGATCCAGACAAATCTTTGGACATTACTCATACTAACAAATATTCAGCCATATAGAAATTTTGACAACCTGTGGGACTGGAGCTGGTAAAATGAAACAGGTAGCTATCAGCCATCATTAAGAACCAATAATCCTGAAATTCCTGCTTGGGTAACTTCAGCAATATTTGGTGGGTGCTCATTACTCTGATGCTGGCTGCACAACCAGTGATCTCTAGTGAGTGGCCTGGGGCGGACAGGCTTTAAGCAATAGGAATGACGAACCCAAATAACATTCAAGTCATCTAATTGTAATCGCCTACAGTGCAAACTCCCAGCTAACACCCCATGGCCTCTGCAGAGGAGGGAAGCAAACCTTCCCTTTGCGCAATTCACGTGACCTGTATTAGGTGACTGGTTTACCGTGTTGACACATACCTCTTGTCAGATGAATTCCACGCTGAAGTGGGCCTTGCAGCAAAATGCTCACAGCACTCACTGCATACTGGTAAATCGCCCATTAAATACCTACAGTGGGTCGACCTTTTCTGCGGTCTGTGAATGCAGAGGGCCCATACTTGACAGTACAGCACCATGCAAAGTGTGTTTAGGCATCTCTCTGTGAAACAGCCTCATGCTGGAGAGGAAAGGCAACTCTCCTTACAGGAGGATTAGGCTGCTTGACGCAAGTGGAACAGACTTTAAATTAACTGCAGCACACTCTAGTTCTGTTTCCATGCAGTTGCAACCTTCCAGCTATTAGTGGAAACCTGGGAAAAGGAATTGTCGAGTGAAATGTCTCACATAGGACCCACCAAGTACACCTGATCAGACAGAGTGTCATTCTGAGACCTCTTTTAGAAAGGGATTGGACATCTAGATGAAACATCCCCAGATCACCTTAGCAAGGTTCACTTATCAGGAAGGCTGTGAAACACTGATGCTGCACTTCCTAGGACTGGAGTGCTTTATGTGTAATGAAAGCAAATGTAAGTAAAGCATAAATCATGTTTAATATCCTACTGTCCATAAGCTACAATAAGGGGAACTGAAACATGGCATGTACTTGATGTACATAAGAATTATGTATGCATACAAATGTGAGCATCTGAGAAACTGCTGAGGGAACAGTTTCCACTGGAGAATGCAGATTTGGTTAAGTCACTTCACTGAGAAATGCGGTGCTTTGATTTTATTGCAGACCAGGGGGAACGCAGCTTCTAAACTTGACTCTTGCTTGCCAAGACACTGTCCTTGCTTTCTGGGATTTAAGGGAAGGGCTTTTTGGGTACCCCAGCTTGGCAGTCCAACTGAAGAACTGTCCCAGGGCTGTCATGTTTTGACTCAGCTGAGGCGTTTGGGTTTATGATTCTTTAACAGTATGCAGGAAGAAAATATTTTAAAAGGGATTAACATAAAACATTTCAAGGTTTTTTCTGTTTGTTTGTTTGTTTGTTTTTTCCACAGAGAAACCTTTTTGTTTTCTTTTGTTCCTAAATGGGATGAAACCAAATTCTGACTTTCCAAAAGTTAGCAGAAATGTAATTGCCATTTTCCTGCAACATTATAAAGCTGCAAACTGGCACTAACAAGTAAGTTCCATATTGCATTACTTGGCTCTGCCCTGATATGCATGCAAAAAGCTCTGGGAAAGTAAAGGAGTCCCCTGAGCACATCTAAAATTCCAGATATCTCTATAATTATAGTAAATATATGTATGCAGTGAAAAGCCTTAGAAATGTAAAATAGTTTAAGAATATTAATCAAGGCATTAGGATTTAGAGTTTTTTTTGATAAATCCAGATAATAAGGCTTTCTGTGAACCATATCAAAGATGCCCATTTGCTATTGTCTCCTATAAAATGTGTTAAAAATTCTCAGATGTGCTTTAAATTGCCTATTTGCTTTTAATGAAAACCAGAACAACACCAGTCAGTGTTGGGACCAGTACATTTAACATCTTCGTCAGTGACACGGATGATGGCATAGAGTGCACCCTCACCAAGTTTGCCGACAACACCAAGCTGTGTGGCGCGGACGACACGCTGGAGGGAAGGGATGCCATCCAGAGGGACCTTGACAGGCTGCAGAGGTGGGCCACTGCCAACCTCATGGAGTTCAACAAGGCCAAGTGCAAGGTCCTGCACCTGGGTTGGGGAAATCCCAAGCACAAGGACAGGCTGGGTGGAGAGGGGATAGAGAGCAGCTCCGAGGAGAAGGACTTGGGGGTACTGGTGGGTGAAAAGCTGGACATGAGCTGGCAGTGTGCGCTGGCAGCCCAGAAAGCCAACCGTATCCTGGGCTGTATCCAGAGAAGTGTGGCCAGCAGGTCGAGGGAGGGGATTCTGCCCCTCTACTCTGCTCTTGTGAGACCCCACCTGGAGTGCTGCATCCAGCTGTGGAACCCCCAACATCAGAAGGATATCAGCTGGTTGGAGTGAGTCCAGAGGAGGCCGTGAAGATGCTCAGAGGGCTGGAGCACCTCTGCTATGGGGACAGGCTGAGAGAGTTGGGCTTGTTCAGCCTGGAGAAGAGAAGGCTCCGGGGAGACCTTACTGCAGCCTTCCAGTACCTGAAGGTACTGACTCTATGATTCTATGATTAATGTCAATTTGTCTGTAGTGTACATGTGTTTTGTTATATGGAATGGAACTAAAAGTAAGTCTTCAAGTGGATTGTTTTTATTGTCTTTTCTGCTGATTATGAGTAGCAATTATAAGCCCAAATTAAGAATTCTTCTTTAAACTGAATATCAGAACTGTACCAGACTATAAGCATGGCGGAGAGAGAGAGAGAAATGGAGCAATTTAATGTTGATGCAAAATATTATTAGAAGATGTGTTGGTAAAAAGAACTGAATGTTAATGTAGAATGATTAATGTAGTGGAGAAACTTATACTGTAGTACATGGTATTGCATGGAGAGTTAAAAATTATTTATAGTGAAAATCTACACATGATAATGGAATTGTTGTAGGACAAGAGTGAAAGTCAGAAAGTGACTCAGTAAAAATCAGGAAGTTTGCACCAGTTTCAGTGAATAAGTATGTTTGGTGATCTCAAATTTCAGGCAAAAACATGAAAAATTATGAAAACAGATCACTACTGGACCAGCGACATGTATAGGCAATTGTACAAGTTGTATGAGATTTGAAAGATAATCAATTAAAATGTATAAAGCTTTGACTTTTTTTAGTAGATTGGCAGATGTTGGGAGTCCCTATTGGATATGGAGAGTATCAGTCTGTGGGGCAATCAAAGAAAAGGAAGTGAAAGAGATGTAACAACTTCACTAGGAGGCAGGTTGGAAGAGGGGATACAAAGCAGGAGATGACAGTGGAGTTGACACGTTGTCTTCTGACCCAACATGCTTCGGAGTCACAGAAGAAATAAAATGTGATGTAGAGGGAATCATGCTCCAAAATAGGAATCATTTATAGCCAAAAAAAGAGATTGGTCTCATTGAGCTGAGTTGTTCATTGCTCTTTTGGATTGAGGGTGGGTGTGAAGATCCATAAGACAGAGAGGAATGGTAGTGTGATCGCCACCAGGTGTGTATGTGCTTATGCACCTGTACCAGCATATGTATATATCTAAGACTCTTACAACACTTGAAATCACCACAGAATAAAAATTCTTCACTTCTACTTGTAGAAAGCCTTACTGAGCATAAGTACGCCTATTTATGTGGAGGAGTTCGTGCTCCCACTTTGAAGGATTTCCCTCCCCTCCCCACCCCCATGTATGGAGTGATTACCCACTGCCCACAGCATAGGATAATATAATAGGGATTTTACAAGAATCTTGTGACTGGAATCTTCCTGGGGCATGCCTCTATACACCATCAGTTTTCTTTGCTGACCAGCATGGTGTAATTCCCATTCATTGAAAAGAACATATTCAATTACAGGGAAAACTCCTGGCTTGTCAGGCTGGTGGATCATCTGCCGACTGCTCAGTGTGTATTAGCTGGAGGAGCACATCCCCCAACCAGATTCTGTTTCTGTATACTTACAGATGTTGCAGTACTCACTGTGCGGCTCTTCATCTGCGCCATTCTCACAGTCATTTATGCTATCACAATGAAATGCCCACGGGAGGCACGTCGTACGATTTCTGCATGGAAAATAACCCTTTTTGCAGACAACACCAACTGAAATGTCTTCCATAAGCCAGAATTCTGAGAATATATGGGAAGACAGAGTGTGTTTACAATTAGAAAGACCTAGTAAAAATACCACCACAGCATACAACAGAGTATTTTCCTTTTTCACGTTGAAGTGCATTGTATGTAATTTTAATTCTGCCCCTTGCATCACAGTGTCAGCTACAATGCCTTACCACCGCTGAAATTTAGAAGAGAGAGCTTAAAGTTTATGTTTGCTTTTCTTCTCTCTTTCCCATCATCTGCAGGACACATTGCTGGCCGGAAAGAACCTTATTGATGTACCTTCCTGGTAGATTGATTTCTCGAAGCTGTGAACATTAAGTAGCAGAACCCTGCAGCATGGACATGGGAGTGGTACTTGGGTGCTCCTGCCTGGGTGAAATGGAAGTCTCATGACAAGAGAGAACTTCCACCTGGAGAATGTGGAAAGCCACAGTTTTCTTGCTATAATGCAATTATATTTATAATCTTGTAAATCACTCATTTAGACAAAATGTTCAAAGCAAGAATAGTTTTTATTTCTTCTATTGGTGTGCATCACAAATGACTGGTTTTCTGCAGAACGGTTGCAGAAAATCTGTTCATTTTTTTCATTACAGGTATGGAGCATATGTCCATTTCCAAAAACACTTTCACAAAGTTTACAGAAGCTTTTTTTTGGGCCAAGAAAAACCTAATAAAAGAATTCTAAATATGCAAAAAATCAAACCAAACAAAACAGAAACGTTCTCTGTATCATACAGAGCTGATTCTGGTTTCTCTCATTAGCAGCATATTTGAAAAGTGAAGTTCAAAACTAACAAAGCAGATTTGACTGTAATGTTAGCTGAACAGGTAGAAATGTCTGTGGACTCACCTTGCAAAGGCAGACACGATGACTGTAGACACATGAGACTCCATTGGGACTATATACAAGAATAAAATGAAACATGGGATACAGTTAAAGGGAGAAATGACAGGAACAAAGTGAAGTAATCCAATCCTTATGAGACCGAAGGACAATTAGGGTCTATACATTATCAGCAAGGATGGGAAGAGCAGAAATTCAACTAAGTGGTAATATTTAAAAAAATGTTTTAATCTTATATAACTAACATTGTCCTAATAATACTGCTTTTGTATGATGTAAAGAATTGAGGTTGAGACATGATGATAGGAGATGAAATACATAGTTGATTCCAAGCTTAGGCTTGAGATACAAATTCAATTAATTTTGGAAATCTTGTCAAGATCTGCCTTGGTTTTTAAGTGAGATACCTCTAACACAATCATAGAACTACAGAATGGTTTGG
>NW_010254303.1:0-2632 GCF_000690775.1 Eurypyga helias
CCTGTGCCGGGAAGGGGTTCTCAGAGGTAAAAAGACTTGGGAAGCTGCAAGGCAATTCATGGAAGTGAAAAACTCCAAGGCCTGAAATTCCCTGAAGGACCTCAGGAACTCCAGAAACACGGAGCAGGGAAGAAACCTTCAAATCCCTCTTTTAGAACCTAAATCACTTTATAGACTACCAGAGCTGGAATAAATGTGGGAGGAATTTTAATGACTACAGGTATTCCTGCCCATGAATGATTGTCACCAGGAGAGAGGGTTGAGCTCCGGGTGGGAACACCCGGGGTCGGCTCAGCCCTCTCGCCCTGGCTCCAGCGCTGGGCCCCCCACCTTGGCTGACCCCTGGCAAGCCCCGCTGCGGTCCAGGCAGGGACAACGTGAGCCGTGCAGACACCATCGGGATCAGCCCTCGCCAGGAACGCAGGCAGACACCTGCAGAAGCACCTTCCGCAGATGCGAGAGCTGTGACCCCGCGCCATCCCCCTCCTCTGCCCAGGCGCGAGTGGGCACTGGGCCTTCCCGCAGATTCTGTGCTGGCCACACAGTGCCGGGGGCTTAGCGAGAAGTTAGTCCTGGAAATGACCTTTAGAAGGAAACCGCAGCACAGATAATACATCGCACAGAAATGAAAGCAAAAAGAAAATCTGCATCCCTAATTTCTTTTTACTTTCCAAGCTCGGTAGCCGATCTTGCAAACTGTATTATATATGTTTACATTTCTATAAAAGCAAGTGCTCCTTGGAGGAGCAGCTTAGGTAATTCACATTTGCATTGTGTGTAGCTATGATAAATAATAAATATGTAGCTGATAAATGGTACTGTGCAACTGGAAGACCTATTTTTTATTGAATGGCTGACTAAATACTCATGTAAAAGTCATAACTTGATGCTTCTTTTACCCTGGGGCTGCAGTAATTTATTGTCGTAATTTATATGCGCTGCCTTGGTGAGGGGACAGTTTTAGACCAGCCCAGGGACTGTCCCATCCTACCAGCTTCTCCCTTCGGGTACACGGAGGGGGTGCCCAGGGGATCGGCAATGAGCAGGGGGGTGCAGTGGGTCAGGTCCTGGTGTTTGGGGTGAAATGGTGCCACGAGAGCGGGGAAGAGGTGAGCACAGACACCCCTTGGCACTACGTGGGGCTGCAGTGCATGGCACACAGTGTGGGGCACGCGGTCATGGCACGCGGTCATGGCACACGGTTATGGCACGCGGTTATGACACGCAGTCATGGCACACGGTCATGGTGCACGGTTATGGCACGTGGTCATGATACATGGTTATGGCACGCAGTCATGGCACGTGGTTATGACACGCAGTCATGGCACACGGTCATGGTACACGGTTATGGCACGCGGTCATGATACATGGTTATGGCACGTGGTCATGGCACGTGGTTATGACACGCAGTCACGGCACGTGGTCATGGTACACAGTTATGGCACGCGGTCATGGCACGCGGTCATGGCACGCAGTCATGGCACGTGGTCATGGCATCTGGTTATGGCACATGGTTACACAGTCATGGCAGGGCAGAGGGACCATCCTCCCAGCATGGCACAGGATGACACGCCAAGAGGGGACCACAGCTGCTCTGGCACCATCCGCACACACTTCAGAGCCACCCGTGTGCCCAGGCATCCGCGTGCGGAGGCACCCACACATCACAGCACGTGTTCTCCCACTGCCCAGGTGGAAGCAGGAGTCTATCCTCACCTCTGCCCATGCCTCGTTCCTGGTGGATAATAAGCCCCCACGCCAGGGCTGGACCCCCCTCACAGGGATGTGATTTTAACCCGGCTCAGAGCAGGAAATCTCTGCCCTGCCCACCCCATGCTGACTCCATGAAACTGCTCCGGGGAATTCACCGGTAGCCTAAAGTCTGCAAGTCAGGCGGGAAAAGTGGGGTTCATAAAGCAAAGACCTGCTGTCCAGCCCTGAGACTGAGTCCATAAATCCTGCCACGGGCGACGGCTGAAACTTTCCTTTAAAACATGTACTGAGGACAAATCCATCCCTCCCAAAACACAAGCGGGCCCCGACACTGCCACCGATCCACAGGATTAATTGGAGAAGGAATGTAAGAAATATATTCCAGGCAATATTCTGCCTTCGATAATTTAGAGGCAGCCATGATAACCCCCATTTGTACATGACAGTCATATGAAATAATAAACCTTGCTAGCTATAAACATTACCAAATTCTGACACTATTGATTTATTATGTCTAACAGTGACATCAAACCGAACAACTGACAGAAACAATGTTACAGCTTTAAGAGCAGTTTGTCAACGATTAATTCTGCCAAACGGGGTTTAGTTTTATGCTGGGACTGCTTGTCTAGCAGTTGTCAATCCAAGCAAAAATTACTACTGCCACACGTCTGCTCACGCCAGCCCGAGGCGCCGCTCCGCTAGCCCTCATTACCCCTATCACTGCAAATACAGATGCAAGGCCAGTCCCTATTTAATATGCGTGTTAATTATGCAAATTATTAATTGGGCTGGTGCTTGAGGACTTGTGTTTATGCCCAGATTAGAGTCAATAACTGTATCACACAGCATTTTAAGCCTGACCTGTGACAGAAATAAAGCTGTGCTGAAAGCGACATTTTCTCCCGCCCGTGCGGCG
>NW_010254304.1:0-17321 GCF_000690775.1 Eurypyga helias
GGGGGGTGGGTGGCAGGGTGGGTGGTGGTGGTGTTATTTCGTATATATTTCTGCTTCCTGATGGCCCAGAAGTGAACACAACAGTTACCACAAAAGAACAAAATGGGTTTCGGTTGCAGTGAGAATTAATTTTCTTTCAGGAACTGTGTGAATTGGCCAAAAGCTGCTAACCTATATGCTACCATTTTCTTAGTGGGTTTGCATGTCATTAATGAGATAGCAGTAATAACTTCTTTCCTAATGGTTGCTGTTCTTTGTTCCTCATATGCTGGGAGATGAGAAACTCTTTTTTTATTTCTTCCATTTACATAATCTTCCTGCCTCCTTTTTTGAACAAAGCCCTGAAAGCCAACAAGCATTAAATAATCTCAGTATTTATTCATTCATCGTATTTGAGATATGATAGTTGGGACTGAGTATCCATGTTCTCAAGTTTTGGTTCACTTCAATTTCTTTTTCTATTTTTGAACCAACAGAAGAGCTTCCAGTGCCTATATTTAAGTCAGGAAGCAATAATGACTTTATACAGTCACCTTTATATCTGCTCCACTTTTTGAGTCTCTTGGGGCCTAGTTCCCCCATTCCTGGCCACTCTTGTAAGCAGAATCATGTAATTCATAGAAAACAGTATGAGGAGGCATCATTTGGTCTATCGTTATAGTCCACAGCAGGATCATCACCACCTAAATTAGTCTGGGGGTGTATGTCCTACTTGTTCTTGAGAATGCCTGATGATGGAGACACCATACACTGTAGGCAAAATGCTCTAGCACTGCCTGTCCTGAACTGTTTGAGTAATTTCCCTAGGAAATGTCTTTCACATAGTCATTCTGGGATTAATTCTCTGAGTGTAGATGTCTACAGGTATGCACCTTCAAACACCAAAGGTTTCTGAGTTTCTGCTAGAAATGGAGATCTAAATCTTGATTCAGTTGCCTACAGATAGGTGTTTAGAGCCGTCTGAGACGGAAGGAGCACCCCTAATGTCTCACCTTTATCAAAAGCCATTTTGGTCTGTCTCATCCATAGGTATAGAGTGCAATTTATTCCTTTCCTCTGTGTTGTACTCCTTACCCTTATTTATTGTGTTGCCTCTCATCTTCTATAGGCTAAACAAGTCCACTATTTCTTTAAACACTGTTTATTCTCAAATTATCCTTTTTGTTCCTCTTTGGACTCCTTCCAGCTGGTTCATGTAGTTTTTATAATAAGGAACTTGAAACTTAACACGTGATGGAAGAGAGACTACATGGCATTAAACGTACGCTGTGTGAACCCCAGGTTATCTTTTAGGACAGTGGGTGGGGAACTTAATCAGGGGAAAAGCTCTCTTCCATTACATCACCACTGAAGCAAAAGCAGCACATGCAGCTGTGTAGTGCTTGCTTCAGGCTATCCGTACTGTAAAGCTGAGCGCTGGGTACCAGTGAGCCGCAGGGCCTGGTAGGAGAGTGTCAAAATCAGCAAGCACCGTGTCAGCAAAAGTGTGCTGGCTGTTTCTTGAGGACTTGTGTCTGCGAGGCTTTGAAAAAGATGCTAGCAAAAATAAGATGCCAGAAGTGCTCTGAAGAAACTTTATTATCTCGATCGCTAGTTTAAGAAGGTATTTCCTTCATTCTTGAAGTTGTGGAGTAAATTTTCAAGTTCATGTGTGTGGGAGGAATACTGAGAGGATTTTTGGAATATATCTAAAAAGCAAGTTGATCTAAAAATATGCTTCATTGTAGCTCAGTGTTCAGAAATATTACTCTTTTCAGTTCTATTTTTATAAACAGCTTAAATGATTTTTAATGGTTCCTTAAAAAAAATTCCTTATTACTATAGTACATCTTATGATGGAGGATAATTGTTTCTGAATCTTCTAATTGTTCATGTGTCAATCAGCCTGTAAGAAATTCAGAACAGTTTTGTGAGAGTAACAAAACAAACTTCAAGTGGAGAGAGTTGTCTGAGGTCAGAGGAAATACAGAGAAAATACAAATGACCAGACTGATATTAGGACTGTGGGAGCATATGACCATAATGCACATGTAACCCAGAATTCTGAATTTCACATGAATATAATTGGTTTAGAGAAATCATCACAGTTTGAATGACAGAAGCCAAGGTAGAAGATAGAAAATTTACTTCATACGATGTTGCCACTGTCTGTTCATCTAGAAACGTAATATTTAGCTCCTGCTGCTTTGATGTTGTGGGTTCAAAATCATCTGAGAGGAAAGATAGCACATTCTCTTCTCTGTGCAGACAGAGCTGAATTAGCTTTTCAAGTCTGAAGTGTTCTTGCACTTCCAGATCCTCAGGGCAGAGCCCACGGGAGGATTGGATTGAGCTTTTGATCAGTTGTTTTGATGAGGAGTCAAGATCCTGGGTGAGTCCCAGCTATGGCACGTGGCCTGACACAGGTACCAAAGGCTTTTATGTTAAAAACCTTGTGAGAATTTTTGGATTTGTGATTCTGAAATTGAAGACTAATCAACATCTTTGTTGGATACCCTCTGCCTTATGATATTGTCTAATAATATGTAAGATTTTCCACTCATACCATATATTGCAAAGTGCTTTGAATTCATATTGTTATTCATTAATAAATCTCTCCTGCAGTATTCCCTTACTATTGTTACTGCTACTTGATACAGTTTTAAAATTAAGTTTTTGGCAAATCAGAATCAGTTTATTAGCATATGCTAACTGCTTCTAAGTTTCTCCGTTGCCTTTCAGATATGAGGTTTTTTTTATAAAGCTTTACATTGTTATGACTTGCTGAGGTAAAGGACAACCTGCTTCTTCCAGTTATTCAATTATTGTTTATTATATGTATTATTGTTACACTTAAAGGCTTCTTAGTAGTAGATTGAGGACTTGTTCTAGATGTTGTACAAACACTGAGTGAAAAAAGGATCTCTGTCCCCTCCATAGCACCCAGCTAAGAACAAGAGAGGATAGCTGGATGGCACAGTCAGAGGCATGTGATCGGAACAACCACTGCTTTTGGAGACATGAGGTATTTCAAGATTTATATGTAGCCAATTCCTTTTTTCTCATTTGAAAGTGACTTGTCTACTGAAACTGTATTCGGAAAAAACCAAAATCATTAAAACTGAATTGAAATATCTTTTTAAACCCAAGCAATATTTTTTTGTTTAATTGACACTAATGCCTCTTGCCCTGATTTGGGGTGGAGAATTCTTTTCAGTTCTTGAAAATTTTCCCCATCTGCCTCTTCCCCAGAGGACAGTGAGCTGAAGGAAAGCTCCTTGGGTCTTGTGGCACAGCCTGCACTAACACAAGGGTGTGTACAGTAAACTGCACAGCTCCCTTTTCATCATCAACCAATTTTATAGTCAATCTCCCTGACTTCTTCCAAGTAATACTCAGTAGCAATTACTAAGCATGCCTCCAGTGCTTCTCAAAATGTATAGCCAACCACGCTGGAGATGACCTGTGTTAAAGCATAGCTTCTCTCTGGAGTCACCGTGAGAAGCAACGTTATGAATAAACTGAAACCATGGCTCCCTGTGTAGCATTTGAGAGGTAGGGTGTGGAAAAGGCCCTGACACTGGTTCTCTTTTTCTCTTGTCAAAATGTCAGGTTAATTCCAGTTACCGCTATTGGTTTTGCTTGGTGTTTGTTCTCTCTGTGGTTGGTCCGAATTCGCTTGAGCATGGCAAACGAACTTAAGGCAGAGTGACACCGAGTAGGGTTGATTCTGTGTTAGCTGAAGACTTTTTATTGTTTAGACACACCATTGTGGGGTGAAATCTTACCATCTATTCATAAGTGACAGTGAAAAGGTTTACACGAGAGGCTTAATGATTTCTGATTTGATGTTTTAGTATGTCCTACAGCAGAATTTGCTGGCTTGATTGCTGTGTGTGCTGTTTACCAACATTATGTATGCAAAATATGTTCCAGAAGGGTGACATCTCTAGGCAGAGGTAAAAAGACAGCTCAGAAATGCTTTCCTAAGCCCGATATATTTGCCCCATGCTGGACCTACCCTATAAAGGGGTGATTAATCTTTTAAATATCTTGAAGTCCCCTAAAGTATTTCTGCATTTTACTGTTGATACAACACATTAACTACAATATATTGTGAGTGCCACCCTGGTTTAAGTGAAAATGATACTGCAATTATTTATTACAACCCAATATTAATTCAGTGCTGCTCTAGAGGAATGTACATAACGCCGAACGGAAAGCTGCTTCTCTGTCAGCAGCAGCATGTGGGTTTTCGGTAAACGAGGACAATTGGTGATGTTTCAGCGTTCACAGATGAAAGGTAAGAAGGATTTACATTTGTACATAAACACGCACAGCATGGGGGAGGCTCATCTGCTTCACTGCTTGCGGCAACTGTTCAAACGAGAATGAACACTTGTTAAGAGCACTATTCTGGGAAGTGCTAAGAGTCCACGCTGCTCACTGCGCCAACGGCCCCAAGAGCAATACACCTCAGATGTATGCCGCAGCATGGTCTGGCTAACGAGTGTATTCTCAGCTCAAAGGGTTATGGAGTTCAATGAATTGTTTATTGATTGCACATGAAAGAGCTCAGCAGCTAGTGGTGGAGGTTCCACTGTATACCAGAAACATCCATACTGTGTCCTAGGGGGAGATGCAGGATAATGAAACAACATCGGTACAGTTACTAACCTGGCAGGAGGTAGGGAGGTGGGAAGAGTCTGGGCCATGTGTCTGCCTTGGTACCACAGCACTTGTGTTTCTACTGTTAATGACATCCTGGCTGATTTAGGAGGGACCTATACTGCAAAACCCTCAATGGATTTGTCTTACTTGAGACAAATCCATCTTGGTGTTTGCTTAGGGGATGAGTGCAGAGCCCCTTTCTTCCTGGGACAGGTGGAAGAAACAGTGACCTCCTTGGTGTCCCAGATCCACAGGACGCTGTAGCATCCTTCTTGGGGATGACAGGAATTGCTTGGTGGCAACATTAAAGCAGCTTTAATTGTAGTTCATGCCCATTTGAGGGTTTTGCCCCTGCTACCAGTCCTGTGTAGCGCGTGTGTTCAGGATTCTGGTGTCCAGGTGTTCTGCGGGAGGCTTATGTTCCCTTTGTATCTGTGGGTAGTTTCTCTCCACGGGGATTTTGATCAGTTTGTTGAGCAGAGGTATGGTCCTTTACCGTGGAAAAAACAAACCCCCAGGCTGCTTCTTAGAGCTACAGCCTGTTACAGACAGACCTGAGTGTTCCTGAGACAGTCTAATGTCATGCTAGAGGGAACCAGGGGAGAACCGAAAAGAAATCACAACTGCTGTCTTTGCCTTCTCTAGATCTTACTCAAAAGAAAATCACTTGTTCTCATATTTGGTCCTTTTTAGTAAGTAGAAGTGAGACCTTAACATAAGAGACAGTTGTTTTATCATCAGTCAGGACTCTTCTTGCAAGGGTCATTGCTAACCACAGATTAGAACCTTGCAGCTTGGGCTTGGCTTAGCTGTCTTGATAAGAGTTTATAAGCATTTTGCCAAAATATTAGCATAAAATGTACCAGGACTGTCTCTCGGGGTTTTGCTGCATGCACCAAGCCTCTCTGTGTGCTTCTCCAAACGTGTTGCTGAAGGCTACGGTTGCAGGAGGATGATACTTCGGTAATGGTTTACATAAGGTTAAATTTGTATCCTGTTACCTCAACAGAGCTTGCAGCAAGCCTGAATGAAACTGGCTGTTCTTGCCTCATTTTCTGTTAATACATTTCAGGATCATCTGCGAGTATTACTGCGTGTATATTTGCATCACACTTAATCAGTATGATTAATCTGCTATTTTTACACAGGCAACAGTCTTCTATATTAGGAAAATGCCAGCTCTTTGCCTTAGATGTCACAACAACTCTCCTCATATCAGTCCTTATTTTGAGGATCAATTAAATTTGATTGAAATGATGTCATACCCTGGGATTAACCCTTTTTTTAATTCGAGAGTAGATGAACGTTTCCTTCTTTAATGTGATTTATTATTTGGCTGGGTGAGAGTTATATGTCTGGAAGAAGGCTAAAGTTTAAAACAACATCAAGTGAAAATGCAGCCTTCAGATCAATTGCTTCTCATCCATATTGGGCAGAAATTATTCAGATGCCCAGTTTAGCTCTCTCTAACTGGATTAAGACCATGATTTCACTCAACCTCACAGTGGTGTGTGTGAGCTGCTTTAAAACGAGGTTGCTTAAGCATCACTGGCAGTTGCAATGTACCAGTGCGCTACCCTGCATGAGCTGTGAAACCTGATGGCATGACTTTGGGGAAGCTCTAGTGATTCAGAGAGTTTCCCTGCTGTGCTGTTGCATTCCACCAACACTTGGTATCAGTCTGACTGCTCACAAGTGTTTCTCAGCCCACTCCTGGATACCAAAACTATCTACTAGGGCTCCAGGAGTCTCAGAGGAAATCCATCTTCTTCAGGATCCCCACTAATTCTGGTGTAATTTTGTCTCTACTTTTCTAGGTACCTTAAAATCACTCATCACACTGTTAGTATTAGTACTATAAGAATTTTTTTTTTTTAATTAAAAATTAAATAACTGTATTATACTGAAGCAGAAGATGTCAGAAAGTCATTGCTTTGTTTCATAGAATCATAGAATGATAAAATGGTTGGAAGGGACCTTAAAGACCATCTAGTTCCAACTCCCCTGCCATGGGCAGGGACACCTTCCACTAGACCAGGTTGCTCAAAGCCTCATCCAGCCTGGCCTTGAACACTTCCAGGGATGGGGCATCCACAGCTTCTCTGGGCAACCTGTGCCAGTGCCTCACCACCCTCTCCGTGAAGAACTTCTTCCTGATATCTAATCTAAACCTCCCCGCTTTCAATTTAAACCCGTTACCCCTTGTCCTGTCACTACAGGTCCTTGTAAAAAGTCCCCCCCCCAGCTTCCTTGTAGCCCCTTCAGGTACTGGAAGGTGCTATAAGGTCTCCCTGGACCCTTCTCCAGGTTGAACAAGCCCAATTCTCTCAGTCTGTGCTCCAGCAGAGCACAGAGGTGCTCCAGCCCTCTGAGCATCTTCGTGGCCTCTTCTGGACTCAGTCCAACCGGTCCATATTGTTCTGATGCTGAGGGCCCACAGCTGGATGCAGTACAGCTTAAGGTCCAATACACAGAAATATGTGAGGTTCTTTCTTCTTTGTTCATCTACAAAACTCTCAGGTTGCTCACTGAATCCAGTTCTTCAATGAGTCGCACCTTCAAATTTGCTTGTCTTGAAATGGGTTCTTGTTTGGTTTCAAACTTATTCTTATGTCACCATTTTTCTCAAGAAAACTTCAAGGAAGATTTCAAGGAAGTCCTCAAGTGAACCTCCGTAAAGGTCTCTGTGGCCCTGTAGAGTACAGTTTATAACTGCAAAAAGTGAAAATGAAATTTTACATGAACATATTATCTGAGTATCCCTTCTGAGACAGAATGCTTATATTTACAAAAGGTTGAAAAATGTAAGTGATAACTGGTGCTTTATAGATAATAGGTATGAAAATACCAAAATAAATCTGGGAGCAATAAGGTATTGGTAGTAAATGACTCCTGTCCTTCCCTGTGGTTCTCCAGGTCTGGCTTCCTGACACTGGGATACCATGGCATGTGCTAGAGAGCTGATAAGACCTTGAACAATTAGTTCTGCACTGTTGGCAACTCCACTGATCATTGCATGTGAAACAGCACTTTATGCTGAGCAGATGCGGTTGCAGGATCTTGACTTTGGAGGTGCCTGTTTCAGCTGAGAAAGTGGCATTATGGTGCTGCTTCTCACTGCTCATCGCTGGCCTGATGGCACTCGTACCTCACCGCTGTGCTGTGGGGGATGCATAGGAAACCGAGCCTTTTGGGAGTTTTTTTTAAATTCCCATATTGTAAACTACAATAACTCCAGCTGGTGCTGGAGTAAAGATATCTTACGTGTGCTCATGTATTTTTAAGAGCTCCAACTAATGTTTGGGGGAGGTTTTATATATATTTTAATATATATATGTAAAATGAAACACTTTCTGTGTATTCATCTGTGAACTTGATTTGGTCAGTGAGTAACAATCAAATTAGGAATGTTTTAAATGTCTTCTTTTCTCCCTGGACCCCGACATCCACCTAGTATCAAGGAGAATGGCATTAATTATCCTTACTGTACCATGTAAAGCACCTGTTACTTGTGCTATTTATTACTTTCCATTCTCAGGAAGTATGGTACTTAATTGATATCTTGAAAATTTGTTTTATCTTGCCAGATTTTTGCCCCCATTTGATGAATACGGTTTCATCAGGAAAGATTGTAATAGAGGGTTTTAATTTTTCCCCTCTGCTCAGTATTTTGTGCTAGGCTGTATGAAACGCTGATTTTATTTTCTGTCCAGAGAAAACGTTTAACAGTGGTATCAACATTGACGGGAAAGATGACTGATCACAGAGGTTATGCACCAGTGGTTATGGGAAGAGCCCTATTCGCTTCAAATGCAACTGCTAATGGGTGTTGCATTTAACTAAACCGAAGTTACTGCAGGCTTATTGCAGCAGCTTGCAAACCAGCCAGGGTCATGTTTCTGTTAATTCTGCACCCGCATGCATTACAGAAAACTGTTGCTATAACCTGTGTGACGGTGTTGATGACGCTCCAATGTGTGTTGCTTTTGGATAAAGTATCCTCAACTGCTGTTACTTTTGGCGGCATCGCTGTCTGCGAATGACCACTCCGGGCAGCCGTGGTGCAGAGCCGTGGGTGACTGGCTCCCTGCACAGCCCCAGCCAGGAAGTGTGTCCTCCCAAAGAGCAGCTCAGGGTGCTCAGAGTGACTGTCTAACCTCACCTCTGCTTGTGCCGTGTTCATAGCACACTTCCCACATGGTTTTGGTCCAGGCCAGCTGATGCTGTGGTGGACAAAGCCTGGTTTAGCACAGGCCTGGTGCTATTCCCTGCAGGCTGTTCAGATGAGGCCACTCTGTTTTTGTGGGTGGAATGTGTCTACATGGATGTGAGCTGTACTGTGCCAGTTGGTCTGGTAACAGCCCCTGGCATGTTATATTTACTTGTACAGATGTGGTGAAATGGGTAGTCTAATGGGCCTCGCTATCTGTATTTTAATTATTCCTCTGTCATATGGGTTTAGAAAGTATTACAGAAGTGCTATGAAAATAAATACATTGAGAAAAGGCTGTGGGATGCTCAGAAAATGTGGCTACCAGGAGTACTTAAGCATTATTGATCAAACTGGAGCACTGTATTTAATGAATCTCTGCCATTTCTTTTCCTAATGTTCTTGCATGCTCAGCATATATGATGCTCAAAAAGTGTGGAGAATTAAATGCATATAAGCCAGCTTCCTCAAAGTAAATGACAGGAGAAAAATAACTGTGCCATCCAGGTCATGTATTACTATACTGCAAAGCATGTGAATGTTTTAATTGCTGTTGTGAATGAGCAAGCCTCTTGTTGTTCCTACCTGGTTTTCCTCTGCTTCCCAGTTTGACATAAGGAAAAGCATTTATTAAAAGCATCCTCTTAGAAAAACAGGCAGTGTGTTACCATCCAAAAAGCATCTCTTTCTGCACCCAAGGAGTCATTTTGGTCTCTCCTGCAGTACTTCGCACGTATAGCCCGACTGGAAGAATACCATGCACTGCTCCATCCCTGCTGTCCAGAAGGATGCCTTGGATCATGTAGACACAGACTGAATTGTGATGAGCTGTATGCCAGAACTCTTACAGCTTCATTATTGTTACTCATTAGGTCTCAATCAGCTTAAAACCACCAGCACTTGATTGTGCCAAGTGACAACATGTTTGCTTCCTGACCGTGCTCTGCTCTGTGCTGTCTCCCCTCCCAGTACCGTGCCTGACTCACACGCAATGTTCCCTCAAAGCCCTTTGTGACCCTGGCATGAGCTTCCTGGGCCCCAGCTGCTCCTGGAGGTGGTGGGCACAGACGATGTCCTCTGCTGGAGGACGTTCTGGGCTCGTGCCCTTGCCAGGCGTACTCCAACTCCCGTGAGGTCAAAGGCAGTGCTGTGGTCTGAGAGAGGAATACTTCAAGCCCTGAACGTGCTGGAGCTTGTTTAGTGTCAGAGGAACTCTCACGCACCAGCAGCTAAATAAATACCAAGCTGCAGAATCACAAATATGGAAAGCCCTTCCAAGCTGAGCTTTTAGTTACAAATCAGTGTTCCCGAAATATCCATCTAGCTTGTCCCATGGGTCACCCCCACGATCGACTGTGTGAAAGAGACCAGGAATTGCTTTCTCTTCCAAGTGAAAACATGTGGCAGGTGTCAGCATCCTTTCCAAGGTAGGGGGCCAGGCTGAACGCTTCCTTTCCAAGTTAAAGGTCAAATGTGCCAGCCAAGAATTGCGGGAGCCAGAGGAAGATGCCACTAATCGGATATCTCAAGTGTCTTGGCTCATGGTGAAGCATGAGCTGGAGGAACAGTGATCTGAAGCCCTTCTCTCTCCTGTCCTGCACGATGCCATGGCCCTGAGCTCCAGCTCTCTGTGTGCCATGTGGTCTCTGCCCATCAGCTTCCTTGGTCTCCGTGCCCATCCCTCGTACCTGGGAGGGACTAGCTGCCTATAGCCCCTTTAAAGTGATTAGTTTGAAGGGCAGCAGCCTAAGGAGTGGGAAGGAGGATGGGAAAGATGCTCACAAAATTACCGGACTCAGTTGCTGAAATGTTGTGACTCAGATTCAGAAATGGTATTAATTTGCACTAAAGGCCAAGCTCCTTGTCCGACCACTGGGCCCAGGCTTTGAGGTGGGAACGGGCAGGAGCTGGGATAACAGCGTGGCAGCTGGCACTGGGAAGCTCAGCCTCAAGCAATGGCAGAGAGCCCACTCCTATACCTTTAGGCGAGTTCAGAGGGCAGAGAGGAAAGACAAAAACAAGCAGCACAATCTGTTTTAGCAGGCTCAGAGGAGCTGGGCTGAGGATGAGGGACTCAACGAGCAGTTTCATAGCTCTGTGCAAATCTGAGGAGGCATTAAGGGGCATCAAGGTGTTTGTGATATCTCCTCTTTCCTCACTCGCTTGTGGCAAGTAGTAACCTTACTTCTGAAATTGGTCCAGTTGGGGATTCTTTTTTTCCTGACAGGAATAAAGATGTACAGAAAAAATATGATCTTTCTTTGCTGATGATGGGTGTAAGCCTGTTGCAGATATTTTGGCTTGTCTATGTCAAGATTAGACTTGCTGTTAGTTGGTGTCCTGCATGGGCTTTCTCTGAGTCCACTACCAACCTGCTTAGCTAGGTTTGAAAGACCATGCAGATAAACTCCAAATAAGTTCAGGAGAGTGCAGTGCCCTAAGGGGAAGACTAGTGACTGGGGCCAATCTGTCAGGATGTTTCTTTACCACTAACTCTGTTAGTGAATAAAATCTGTCCTCATCACTCATCTTCTGCAAATCATGCCCCTTAAATTTGTCAAAAATTGACAGATAAAATTTTTAAAATTTGGACTAACATTTATTATATACTAAAGACATAAACCCTAAAGGATTTTTGCCTATGAGGATTGTGAATAAGAAATGGAAAGTTGGGAAAAAATGGAAATGGAAAAAAATTAATAATAATTTTTTTTTTTCCCATTACAAAACATAGCTTTTCCATTAACTGAACTTGTCTTGTGGTGGGTCAGCTCCAGCAGCAGGGCTGAACTCTACTCGCATTTAACACTTCTGAATGCTCCTGTGGTTGTTACTTGGGATACCCAGACCTAATTTGTGGAAACAGTAGGCAAGAGAGGGGAAATTCAGTCTGAACATTTTGTCCTTGAAATTATGGGCACAAAGTTAATAACATAGCTAAAACCTTAATTGATGTTATTTTCAATCCCCTTTCTGGACCAGAACTACTGACATCTCAGGTATAATCTCCTGAATGCAACCCCACAAAAGCCGTCGCCCACATGCCGCATTGTAGGAACCAGAGCACCTGAACACATGCCTGTTTGTTGCCCTGTTCAATCAACCTTAAATACCAGTAACTTTGCCTCAGCAGCAATGCCGTGGGCACGATTCGTCATGCTCTCTGCACTGACTCAGTACCCTGCACTTCACCGTGAATCTAACCTTCCCTTTTCTTTCTTCAAAGCCCTGGAGGCCAAAAAACAATCTGCTGGTAGTAGTTCTGCTTTTTTATGGATGGAGAAAATATTCTATTTATTTCTAGAGATGTACATTTACCTTCCATGTCCTTTTCCTTTTCTTGCTAGCTAAGAGGCTATTTAGAGAGTTTCTTTTTCCCTCGGTGGATTTTTCCACATAATTAGTGAGGGATGGCAATTGCGCTGTTCACTGTGTACTTGCGCTGTGGACAAATGATATTCAAGCACTGTGAAAAATGTAGTCTCATTTCCCACCAAACAATATTGTATCACCTACTGAGTAGCAATCTGTAAAGCACTGACTGCTCAGAAGTTGATGCAGAATGACAATGTAGTGGTTGATGTTCTCTGTTTGCTCACACAGCCTAGGTAATATAAATTTGTAATCCACAAGATGCTGTATAGTGCTTAATTTTTATTTCAGAGAGTCATTCTGGAGGGGCTGGAGAGGACTGTGATGGTTTTGGTCTGTCTGATAATGTGTCTATTAAACAACCTCGGAAGCGATGGCTGTATAGGGCAAACAGATGTGGGCTAGCTTTAGCCATCTGTCTCTGGTGCTTGGAGCTGTCTAGCCATGGTGCTTGTCTTGTACCCTTCCTCCCAGCTGCTGACTGGAGCTGGCAGCTTTTGGGATGCAGGTAAATTCCCATTAATAGTGGAACTGTGATCACAAACCTAGTAATTTCTAAAACTACTGCATCTTGAGAGGACTTAGATAAATGGGGACCTTGGAGGATAAAAAGTCATCAACTCTTTCAGTTAAGCCTTCCATCGAACCCACTTATGTTTTTATTGAGATAAAGCAGGGGAACACTCACTGGCCTGTTTACTGGCTCCCCAAGACAATCAGGTAAAGCTGAAGACTCAAATGAAGGTCATTAATTATTGTACAAAATCCTGGTCCCCCCACTGAGCGGTGTCCCTTAAACAAAGCAACAGTTCACAGCTGCTACACCATGCAGCATTTCCTCACTCAGTTGGCATGCAAGGGCACGTGTCGCATGGCAGCAATGAAATGGGATGCAAAGGTGAAAAAAAAAAACCCCGAAAAAATTCTCAGTCATTTACTGTTATCAGTCTGACAGCCCTAATAACAGTAATTTAATAAATGATTCAATATTTTTTACAGGAGGCAGTAAAAGGTCAGTTCTTTGCTGTGAAGAGAACGAGACTTGTATCCCAGATGTCCAGTGTGCAGCACATGTACGGTGGACAACATCCTGAGTATAAAACCTGAGTTTAACTCTCCTGGCCAGATTCTGATTCAGGAAGAGTACAAAGGCCTGATCCCATGATGCTTCAAAACCAAGGAAATTACTCCAAGTGGACTTCCAGCTCATACAGATAAAGCTCTAACATGGATTAGTTAGGTTAACTCCAACCTCTGCTGACGTCCGTGAAATTGCTGAAAATTTACCTGGGTATAGCAGAATAGGAAACGCAGCAGGTCATTTCTGTGGATGTCACAAGACATGCCGTACGCCTAATTCCTGGATGGGAACTCGGGTATGATATTGGATATACTGGCCCCTTTTCTTGTGCCAATTTCCTACATAGCTGAGAATTACAGCTGGAAAAAAACAGGGCTGGATGGCTCCTTGCAGGTCCCCTAGCTGTCCTTTTACCCAAGGAAAAATGAACCATAACTCAGCCATCTCTGAAACTTGTAACTCCAATACGTTCTTAAGGATGATGAGGATGGACAGGAGTCGGCTCTGAGCTGGTTGTGTCTTCCACAGCTTTCCTGCCAGCTCACCTCCAGTTTATTCCCTTCTGGGATGATTTGTATCTTTTTGCAAGAGTGTGGCTTCTCTTCAGCCTGTGTTTCTCTCTAACGGTACCCTTTCCTGAGCAGCGCTTCATCTTTCTTTCTCTGCGTGTGTCTGTGTAAATGGGAATTATGGAAGTAGATCCATTATGCTACGGAAAAACAGATTTTTTTTTTCTGATTTTTTGGGGTTTTTTTTGCTGTTTCAATTTTTGTTGTGCGTGTTGAAATGTGTTTCAACACAGGAGTTTGGAAACAAGGGTAGCACTTTTTGTCTTGGTTTAGCTAACTCATAGTAATGTCCCCAGCTGTACTGATTGAAAGCCACTATCATGCCTCTTGGTTGCCTGGATAATACAAATCAGCTGGATACGTTGTGGCTGGGTGCATCACTGCCATGTCCCTCATGGTAGGAGGGACATGGGAAGTGACTTTGCCTTTTGCACAGGTATAAGCCTGTCCCAGCCACCCTAAGTTTGAAATATGAAGAGAAAGTGGGGACGGTTCAATAGATGAATAAAGAATTTTAGCATTTATAGCTAAAACCTGACACTGTCCCCTTGCAGTAGATTTAGGAAGGCATGTGAACCCAGAGAAAATGGTATTATTTATAGGAGAGTGTCACAGGTGGAACAGATTAACTGAGATCATGGTCACATCTTTTTAAAATTCAGTATCACACCTACATTTCAAATGGCAGTTTCTTTCTGTTTTCTCTCAGCTTAATTTCAGCAGGGCTAAATTCCTGTTTTCAGGCTGATTTGCACAGATGGATTATCTGGCAGAACATAATGCAGACTCCTGAAAGAATCAGTTTTCTGTAGCTGTTTGCCATAATTCACGGCATAGTTAAGGCAGTAAAAATTTGCATCAGAGGGAAAACAGAGAAGAAAAGACGAAGAAGCAGAAGAAATGATGCCAAGGTCATGTCAAGGTCACTGAAGTCACAGGAAGGAGGTGCATTGAGTTCCATCGCCTGTGGGTTGGGCCCATAGGAGACAATTAGTAGAACCCCTTGGCACTGGGGTGAGTTTGTCTCTGCAGTTTATTACTTGTAGTGGGATTACAGCAAAAATGAATTTAGCAGTCATCAACCTTGCATACAACTACTTTAATTTATACTCTGTGTGCTGTCCATTTCCTCTTTATGCTTCGCTATTCCTCCTCTGCACCCTGATTTTGCAGCACAAGGAATAAGAGGCTGATGTCTTTCAGTGAGATTGGGCCAGGGTAGTGAAGGCTGATCTGATTAATGAGCTATGGGAAAGGAGGGCAGGATGGAGAAGAGAGGTGACACCTGTGTGAGGTGAGAGCTGCAGGCACTATCAACTTCTGGTGTTCTCTGCCCTTGTGAAAAGAGTGAAAAAGAGAATTTCTCCAGGCCTTTTGCACCCATGAGTATAGCTAAGCCCTTAACCGTCCTGACTATTTTCTCTTCTTCTTTTGCAGCCCTGGAAAATGGGCTATTTTATTAACAGTGAAATGAGATTCACAGATTCACAGAGTCGTAGGGTTGGAAGGGAACTCTAGAGATCATCTAGTCCAACCCCCCTACCAGAGCAGGAGAGATGATTGAACCGATCTGAGTGTAGGGGACTGAGAGCTCTAGTGCAGAGGGTCCCGCCACGGGTAACGGCATCCCAGCTGAGACATCCCTGGGGTGGAGGGAGCTGCTCAGCTCCCTAGAGACCTGCGTGCCTGGTTGGGTGCCTGCACACAGTCACATGAGCTGCTTGGCCTGTAGCAGGCCATGGTCCCTGGAGGTCGTGGGGACTGACAGCTCCATGTAGAAGTCTTGGGTATCCCATGGCATCCCAAACAGCACAAAATCCTCGTGTATGGAAAACTGAATCAAGAAGTAGGTAAATACATCAGGGTGAACTGAATTATTCTCTGGGTTCTGCAGGCTGTGCTTCCTCAGGATTCAATCCAGTTGTGTGCATGTAGGTACCTAGTGCCAATCGAGATGTCCTTGAGGAACCAAGACATCCATGTGAGTTGGTGCATATGGCACAAGACCTATAGGAGACTAATGCCCTCTGTAGCAGCTTCTGGGGACCACACGTGTCAGATGGCACTCAACACTTACCTGAACAGAGGCATGCATCTCCACTGACCACAGTGGGACCTAGGTGCCTAACTGACATGCAGACTTCCCTATGTACACACCAAAATGTACGTGCATACTCTGTAACTGCTTCCTACCCTGGGTTAACTACTGGGTTAATCCCCTTAGCTAACCATACCTTGAGACAGGGGCATCAGCTGGTAAGCCCAGAAGGCACTTTCACTAAGTGAACCCTGTCGTGACTACTGAGTACATCGTTACATTTGAACAAAGGAGGCAACAATAATGGAATTATAGGCCAGAACTTTTATTCTTTACTTAGGCAAAACAGTGTTCAGGGTTGTTGGCAGTGCTAGTGAGGAGCATTACTTCACACTGAATTATTACTTAAGACTATGAAATCATGCTAAGATATTGCAGTAATTTCCCAGGAACTAATCTCTAACCACAGAGATAGATTGACTGACATCCACTGGTTTGTTTGTGACAGTGTTTAGAAAGTAGTTGTTGTTAAAACAATGGTTTGATCAACACAACTTCACTGATTATATATCTCTTCTATCTCACTAGGTTGATTTCCCTCTATATTATTTACTCTGAAACTTGGCTTCTTCTAACCAAGAGTTACTTCTAAATCCAGTATTTTCATTACGCAGTTGATTCCATCTGCTTTTTGCACATGTGCTGGTTAAAGATGAAAAGTCAGTGTTGGCAACATGGTATTATGTGAAGTGCTGAATGTAGGAGGTGAGATACCCAAAAATGCTGAATAATTAGTGGCAGACTCCCCTCATATACTGCAAACATGCTGGAGAAATCAATGTCACCAGGGCACAATGTCACTCGGGACATTTTCTGCACACCTCCAAGACCCTCTCCGTGGGGTCTGTACCTGTGGAGTATTGAACACACAGCAGGCAGACTTCACTTCACCTAACTTCAGTCATCTAGAAGTAAGGTCCAGCCTAAACTGGTGAAATAGCCTGCATGTCTCTGCCAGAGAGGCAGAGAAAGGCATTTCAAAGGGTGATTCACTTCCACTGTTGATTGGGAACTTAATTTTTAACTGAGGCTGGATACCTAACTTTTAGACATCTGAAGTTATGTGACATGAATACCTCCAAAGTCCTAAATCTGTAGGAACATTTGCAACAGCTCTGGAGCCTATTGCTCTGTACTTAGAAAATTACTGCATCTGCTGTGATTTCAAGTAAAGGTCTATTGTCGGTAAAATTGAGACTTCAGTAATAAGCCTGACATTTAAAATTGTGTTAATGAATTGAAAGACCTTGAGAGACCATTTAAAATTACTTGCCTTTCTATCTGTGCACTGAGTAACTAAGGCTGGTCTGGTTACTAATTTCTGAGTAGTTCAGCAGGGTG
>NW_010254304.1:17352-22784 GCF_000690775.1 Eurypyga helias
TACTCATTTCATCTGGAGCAGAACTCAAGACTGACAAGTACCACTGCACAGGTTGTTATCAATTATTGTCACTCTTTCTGCAGTTGCTTCAATTGTACTTCATTGCTTGTATCAATATCTTGTATTCTAGGACTTTAAATAAAATTATCTTATTTTTTAAAGGTGCTAGTGAAGAGGCTAATTTGAACTTTGGCATATCTGGAGATATTGTTTAATAGTGAAAACAGATTGCCAAATACAGAAAGCTTACAATTCTTTCTTCTATATGAATGTATTCCTTCTTTTTGATGGCACCAGAACCTTAATTTTCCACTTTATAAATCCAGGGTCATTGGTTTAAATAAGAAAACGTAACAGAAGTGGGCAATTGTTACCAACTCTGCCCTACGTTTCATTATGGTTACAAAGCATTTCAGGAGTCTTTGGAATGATCAAATACTAAAATGCAAATCTTGGCCAGTACCTTTCAAAGCTGACAAATCATTTGGGACATCTTATTTCTTAAGAGCGCACCTTGACACCTTTACAAAAATTGCTGGATTTGACAAATGTGACAAGTCCCAACCTCTAGAAATCAATTACTTTCATTCAGTTGAATTAAAACTCCAGAAACATTGACTGCTAAATGTACTGATTTTATGTTTAGAAGGAAAAAGGCATGCTGCTTCCTTCCCATACTATTTTTTCTATCCATCAGATTAATGAGCAATCTTGGCTTAGATAGACATTTTCTGTACAAGTTTTCTTTTGACCTTGAATATTAAATTTGGCTCTGGCAAGCAATATCAGTAAGAATTTAAATATACATTCTTGGGATTTCAAGGTTTGGTTTTATATTTGTCCCTTTTATCTGATGTCAGGAAGTCTTTTATTGCAGAATTATTTCTCAACTCCTTGACAATGAATATATAAGTTTCTACCTATGTCAGGGAACCATCTCCCTTTTGATAGGTATGTCTGCAATGTCTTCTGCCCATTTCCACTGTATATCCCAATTGTAGTGACGTAATTTTGCACTTATGATCGACAACAAAAGTAATTCCAGTTTTCTAATGCCATGTTAAGAACTCTGGTTATCTCAAAACAGAAGCAACAGGGGGCTCCTCTTCACAAACTGTGCATTATCTATAAGAATAGAATTGTGATATTAAGTTGATTAAGGCTGTTTATGATGTAATCTTATATTCAGAGATTAAGTTTTTTCAGTGAGATGAAGAAGAAACCCACCACCTGTAACTCCAAAAAGTATCTCTTAAACAGCAGTACCTGTATTTGGAAAGATGTATAGCCTATTATTTAGCTTCTTATTTTGATGTGTAAATCTGAGAGCTCCATCACACACTGCTGCTTTTCAATGCATCTTCTTCTCTCCCTGTTGCTGCTAGTAGCTGATGGGAACTTCACCTTCCAGTGCCAGGCTCAGGTTTTGCTGGGAGTGCTGTTTTCACCTTTGATTATAGGTCAGTCTCAGGCAGCTCAGGACTTGGCTGGCTTGCTGCCTGCCTCACAGCCTCTAGATAGGCAATACTGTACACTGACAGCTGCAGCATTTCCCTTACATGTCATTCCCTTGCATGCCTGAGGTGACGGCTGATGGGCCTGTTTTGGTGCAGAACTACTTGAGGGAGGGCAAATGTAGCAATGTTCTTGCCCTCAGGTCTGAAAGGACTCTGCTGTCTCCTGAGTGAACAGGACTTGAAGGGCTGATGAGATTTGGAAGATTGTGAGAGACTTTATGGGCTGGTAGGTAAAAACAGGCCACTCTCTTTCTCCTCTCGAGCTTTCCATGCTTTTCTCACTGCCCTGTAACCCATCCTGGAATAAAAGTGACAATGCAGGAACTGTCAGTCAGAAACAACTACTCTTGGACTAGTCTTTCATCAGAAAAATCGTAGAATCATTTAATGGTTTGGGTTGGAAGGGACCTTAAAGCCCATCTAGTTCCACCCCCCCTGCCATGGGCAGGGACACCTTCCACTAGACCAGGTTGCTCAAAGCCTCATCCAGCCTGGCCTTGAACCCTTCCAGGGATGGGGCATCCACAGCTTCTCTGGGCAACCTGTTCCAGTGCGTCACCACCATCGCTGTGAAGAATTTCTTCCTGATATCTAGTCTAAATCTACCCTCTTTCAATATAAACCTGTTATCCCTTGTCCTATCAAGAATAATTTGACTGATTTTTGGAGCAGGAGGCTCTATGCCCCCTGCAAATCAGGTCCTGTTTCCAGTTTTAGGTCCAGTTTCTCAACTTGGCCTTCAGGCATTGAGGTCATCAGAATCAGTGACTGCTCTTTAAAATGTGGACATTGATCCCGAATACTTCCCATTGAGATCAGAGTATGCACAATTGAGATTCAGTGGAAGAGACACGAATATGAAGAGATTAAGAGATGACACAGTGGATTTTTCTGCTGTTACTTGGAGTGCATCACTTAAGCGGACCTAAAGATTCACCTTAGTTGTGGAATTAGCATTGTGATGTGAATTAAGAGGTCACAAAAATGGTTTTGCAGACATTGCAATGAGTACATCCCTTGGAAGAGCATGTGCAGGAATTGCTTCATTGACTCACGGAATTAAATTGGGTTTTAAGCATTAAACTGACAGCTGCTAAGCAATTAAAAGAGATGCTTATTCTCAAGTACTGATAGAATATAGTCAACACATTTAAAAAAAATGTACCATTACAGCATACTTTGGGGCATACTTTGGGGCAGGTTTCAGTCCCTTACACTTCACGAATTATTAGCAAGTTTGACAGCGTAGGATGGGTTTGATCAAACCAGTCCAGTGCTTTAATATCACCTTAGAATGGGAGACGGGAATTCCTGGAGAAAAATGAAACAACTTTCCCCCCTGCTTTGGACCATGCTGAGTGGGAGTGCAATTGCCATTCCCACATCATTTTCAACGATTTTCTATTTATAATAATGAAACCTTTCTATACTATTTTTCTATCACAACGCAGCTGATACTGCAGAGAAGACGTTAGTTGTTTACAGGCATAACTTTTGTACTGACTGAGAGCCAGGGCTCTAGCTGCCAAGGTCAGTGCAAAGCCTCCGGCTGAGCCTGACATCCTGCAGTGGCACAAAAACGTGACGCCCGGCATCACCTCGGGGTGACGTGTACCCCACTAACGGGCACCCACCAGGGACACTCCTACAGCTTGTTTGTCATCAGAGACTTTGGTTATGGAGATGAACTTCCCAAATGCAACACATCCTGGCATCATCTTGAGAAGATAATGGGGTTAGGTCCAAGATATGTTTTTTCTACTCATTTTCACAATGCCTTACAACAATTGTGCCTCTTTCCTTTTCTCCCCTGTCATTTCTTTGGTGAAATAACAGGGTCTGTAGCTGCCTGTTTGAAAAAAGCCCCTTTCCTGCTTCTGAAGAAAGGCAGATTATATTCTGGGATGCCTTTCCAGTGTTAAACCCTAGTTTGAAGCAGCTTATGATTCACAGGACATGTATAAATGCTACCCACTGTTCACCACCTCTTGCTGTTACACAATCTCTCGAATCTGATAAACACTTCTGGGGCTTTGTCATATTCTCTTTGTTCAGGTACGTGAACAGCCTTCTGTAGGATAACACGTAATTGATATAGCTTGACTTTCATTGTACTGCAGATTTAAATCCCCATGGAGGATCCTAGTTTATCAGAGGGAAGAGGTTTTTCATTTGGGAAAAAAAAAGGCTCAGTTCAGTACGAACTGCTCCCAAGTGAGGCTATGGGGAAAAAGAAAACTATTTTAATGAAAAACTAAAGGTGAATATAAAGAAAAATGTGCTACATCAAGGCTCTGAGGCAAATGATAGAAACCTCTCACTTCTAGACCAGCAGATTCAGGCTGCTGCAGCAGAAAACAGGTTAATGGCAGAAAGGCAGCAAGCTGGCAGAGGGGGAAATTATCCTGTTGGTACAGCCTTCTGCCCAGTGAGGATGCTGTACCCATTTGCACTGGAGATACTCCCTTGGGGAGTACCAGTAGGAACTTCCCCCCATAGATGGGAAGAGACAAGTAAAAATGAAAGGTGTTTTGGCTTACAGATAGATAGCAGATAACAGGGTTTGTGATGCCTGCTGGATGCAGCAGTGGGAGATCTTGTAGACCTCCACAGGGACTCGTAAGGAGTACGAGACCATAGTACCTGCACTATGGTCTGCCTTTTCCCACAGCTGTCTTTGTGGAAATGCTTCCAGTGCCACATGACAGGAGAACAGCAGTACAGAAGAACTGCAAATCAGTCTCAGGTTGTGATTTAAGAAATGAGGAAAATAAATGATGCAGACTTCACACTGATTGGAAGCATTTGAAAATGTGGGTTCTACATTTGAAAATGTTAGAAATGGAAAGTGGCATTCAAAGTAGAAAAGGTTGTATGGGGGATTAATAAAGAACTGTGAGAAAGCAGAGAGGTGTAATGCCTGGAAAAGCATGTCCTCTGGGGTGAAGGCATAAAAAACTCTACATCTTCAGATGAGGGGTAGTGTAGAGAATGATAACCTAGGAGAGAAACAGTGAAAATCAATCTGAAGAAAAAACTCCTATTTAAACAAGATGCATATATGTGCATGCTCACACACACAGAGTTAACTGTATCAAGAGGTATATGCTTCTGTTGAAATGCTAGAAGCCTAAAGGCTGAAATCAGGGAACAGGTATGTTTGCTTTTAAATTTGGAAGTTGACATAGCAGACATCTCAGAACTGGAAAGGAAATAAAAATAATTACTGGGATATTGTAACATCTAGGAAAAAGGTATTACAAAAAAGAAAAAAATGAGTGGCTGCCCAGCTGTAACGGTGGTGCTGTGTGTTAAAGAAGACATGCAGTCAAATCAGATAAATAGGGTGTGTGACTCAAAACACAAAGTCACCATGGATAAAAACTCCAGACCTAGATAACAAAAATGCAGTGTTAAGACTGTGCTTTGGACCCGGATGGATGGAGAGATTGACTATAACATACTAATAGAAACTGGAGTGATGATAAATGTAGAAAACCCAGTAAGAGTGAGATACATGAGTTGCTTTATATAAATTAAGTGTGATTGCAACATGATGCTGATGATACATTTGTAGATTGCATCTTAGAGGAGCTAGGCAGGAAAAAGACAGGTAGAGCAGCAGCTCTGCACTGAACCTGGAGCTCTGCACAACCCTGGTTTTAAAATATTACTGTCAAAACCACGATGTTCAATTAAAACCAAACAACAAATCAAACAATAATATGAGTATGATTATATTTGCAAAGAAACAAAAAACCAGGGTGAAGTGTTCACAGGTGGCATAAGAATTGTCTGAAAATTATAAGATCATAGAATCGTAGAATCACAGAATGGTTTGGTTGGAAGGGACTTCAAAGACCATCTAGTTCCAAGCCCCCTGCCATGGGCAGGGACACCTTCCACTACAACAGG
>NW_010254305.1:0-516 GCF_000690775.1 Eurypyga helias
ATTCTATGATTCTATGAATTAATGGAAAACTGCAGTCGTGTGCTCCAGAGTGTCCTGGGCTTTAACGCAGCAATGGGAACACCTGTATTTTGAAGGATCCACCAGAAAAGCTATCACGGTCTATCTGAGCAGGCAAGAACAGGATGTGCCCACAAACACTGAACAGCCCTTATAGTATCTGCAAGGAGGATCCACCTTGGAAATACGAAAGCTCCACTTTGAAAGCACTTCCTCCATTTCCTGAAAACAGAATAATATGAGCTGAAGAAGCCAAGAACCGGGTGCCAGATGGGTGTGGGGTTGTCTTTCTTCCAGATCTGGAAGACAGGCCCTAAGAAGGATAAAATGAGCCCTTCTAGCTAAGAAACTGACTTGTGACACAAGACTTTGGAGTGACAGAGGCCACCGATGTCATGACAAACTTCAGAATTTACAGAAAGAGTAATTATCATCTTTGTACATAGAATCTTTAAGGTTGGAAAAGACATTTAAGATCGGAAAAGACCTTTAAGATCA
>NW_010254306.1:0-9945 GCF_000690775.1 Eurypyga helias
TTTATATGCCTATATTTACGCACATGCGTGTATTTTCCTAGCAGTGCTGTTCTCTGGGCCATTCCCTGGTCCATGGAGCACAGGGTGCTCCAATACTTCCCCCCCAACCCTGCCCAGCAGCCCCTGGGACGCCGTCCTACGCCAAATTTTGGTGCCCCATCCCGGGACTCGTTCCCCTTTCCGCCCTGTCCCGGGGTGCTCGTGGCTCAGCGACACGGGCAGCCGGGTGCTGCGAGGGCGTTCGCCGTCAGCGCCAGTGAAAGTGGTTTTCAGCACAACGGAGTGCCACCGAGACGTGGGACGTGATGCATGTGCCCGGGAACCTGCCGGGGATGTGGGACGAAGTGTCCCCTCGCTCGGTGAGGTTTTGCTGCTGTTTGTGTTTCTCTCCCCAAAATGAGCAGAGGGTTGTGCGCTGGATGGGTTGTGGGGCATCCCATCCCTCCTTGGCCCTTCCTGCTCCTCTGAGCTTGGATTAAATTGCAAAGCCTTGCTTAGGGGGAAGGGAGAAGCTCAGAGAAGTGTTATCACCTCCTTCGGTGAGGAGGGGGTTGGGCTGTGCTCCCCCGATAACCAGGGAGAATTTGGGGGTTGCTCTCTCTCTTCAAGGACCAGGTGCTTCTCCTGATGCCCCTCGTCTCTCCTAGGTCAGCATGATCCCGGGGCACGGGCCGGTGATCCAGTCGGTGCTGGGAACCTTCCTCACTTGGGGGCTGACGGCGGCTGGCTCGGCACTGGTGTTCGTGTTTTCCAGTGGGCAGGTGGGTGCCGGGATCGTGTCCTCCATCCCCAGGAGTTGAGCAGGGTCTGGGACGGAGGGCTGAGCTGTGCCCACCGGGGGCTGAGCTGGTCCCAAGCGTGAGGGACTTGACGTGGGTCCTGAGGCAGGAGGAGGAAAAATCCAGCTCATTTCTGACCCGTGTATCAACACAGAGGAGGAAAAGGAAATCAAATTCCACCCTGGGCTTTGGTATGTGCTCAGGGTGTTTGGGAGATGGGGCAGAGCTGCAGGCAGGGCTCTGTGTTTGGAACAGCAGGTTCTCCTCCTGTAACCTGGTTTTGCTGCCACGTCTCAGTGCAGGATTGGGGTCAGCCCGTGCTCGGAACAAGCAAAGTGCTGATCTTTAAATCATCTTGTATTCCAAAATTAGTGGCCCCCCTTTGCTGCTGTTTTCAAAATTGCCTGGGTGAATTTATTATTTATGCTTCTCTCTCGTGATGATTTATTCAGGAGTTTGTTGCAGAGTGAGATTCCCTTTGCAGTAGCACGTTGGTTTTCTTCCTGGAGGAAGGCGATGTGCTAAAGAAGAAATAACCCCACTGGGAGTGAGGCAGGCAGGATACGTGCCGGGTTGCTGGAAGAGGAATGATGTTTATAGCAGCCTGTTAGAGGAATCACCCTTTG
The DNA here is from genome assembly GCF_000690775.1 of Eurypyga helias. NCBI lineage: Eukaryota > Metazoa > Chordata > Aves > Eurypygiformes > Eurypygidae > Eurypyga > Eurypyga helias. The sequence continues at coordinate 1,406 of NW_010254306.1, forward strand.
CAAGGGGCGCGGGTGGGCCAGGGGAGTTGCGGGTTTACCTTTCCGCATCCTCGGAGCGTTTTGGTGTGGATGGGCCGAGCCCAATCCGGGCAGTTTTGGTGCACTGAGGGAGCTGGGATGTGCTGTGGGTTCTGGGTGGTGGGTGCCGTCACCCCGGCGTGGTGTGGCTGCTCCGTGTGAGGGGCACGGCTCTTGCCTCAGATCCCTTGGGTTGCAGAGGTGGGGAGAAGGAGATGCCCTCGGTGCGCTGGCGTGGATTGTGGTGTGGTTTGTGGCGTGGCTGCACCACGCTGCTCCTGCCACGAGTAAACGGCCTGTTTTGTGTTTGGTTTTGTTCCTGCAGAGGCGGATCCTAGATGGGAGCTTAGGCTTCGCCGCCGGGGTAAGTACAGCATCCTCCTTGTCTCTGCCTGCGTTCTGCTGACTCCCCGCGCTTCGTTGGGTTGCCTGCTCATGTTAATATTCCCTGGATAATTGCCTGGGGTGTGGGTGGAGCAGGGAAGAGCACGGTGAGGTGCTGGTTACGTCTGGGTGCCTCTTTGAGGGCGGTGGTGGCGCGAGGGGGGTCACGAGGACCTTGAGCTGCCCACGCTGTATTTGGTGCTTGACTTAAACTCTTCTCATCTCCTTGGGCTTCTGAATCATTCCTCCTGGAGCACTGGTGCGAGGCAGATGGGCAGGAGCGTCCTTGTCCTGGAGGCTAACGCGCTTGCGTTGTGCTTCTCACTCTTGTGGGTGCTTTAAGACCTTGGGAGAAGGGGCAGTAGAGACACTGAAGCTCTACATCAGGGGTGCACACTCAATTTGGGGCTTATTGCGTCTTTTTTCAAGGAAGACATGAAACTGTGTGGCTTGAAATCGTGCTGGGGCATGTGAGCGTAGACCACCACCGGCTGCCCGGCTGCTGGGGTGAAGGGGGCAGGTGGAGGCTCATTCAGACTCCTTACATCGCCGTTTGTTTTCCTTGAGGTTCTGGAATGTTCCTGAGAGCCCGGGGGATGTGCTCTGGGTGGAGGGTGCGTCTTCCCAGGGCTCTGCCAGGTCCCTCTTGCTGTGTCCAGCACAGGCCCTGCTGCCGGGTTTTGGGGTGACCCAGGAGCCCAGCAGTGCGGGTGATCCATCCTGCAGCGTGACGCTCCTGCCGGGGCTGCGTGTGGAGCGGGGCTCCGTCCTCCCTCCGGCCCCAGGGATCGAGCTGCCTTTTGGCTGTTTCCAGCTCTGGAGATCAGAGGTTTTCTGCTCCTCCTGAAGCAACCCCAGCGGCACCGAGCGAGATCCTGCCGCGGTGGGGGACATGGAACACTGCAAAGTTCCGTTTGCTGCCTAGCAAGCTTTCCTGGGATGTGCCAGCCACCTGCTAATGATGTGAATAATTCAACCCTGTTGCCATCATTTATAGATGAGTCGCGTTAGGAATTGCCTGTTCTGGAGCTTTCCTCTGCAGTTTGATTTCCGAACTGTTTTTCCCTGCAAGACACACCCTTGTCCCCGCAAGCCAAGTCGGAGCCACTTCTGTGGTGTCGGGGAGGATGCTGCTTGGGGACAGCGTGGGCTGGGCTGTCCCCTCGCTGTGGCATCGCTGTCTCCCGAAGTGGCTGGTGTGACCGTCCTGCGCCTGGGGAGGGAGGTGCCAGGGCATGGTGGGGTGTTTGCCTTGGTGCGGGGCTGTCCTTGCTGTGGCCACCGTGTCCCCCTGCCAGGAGCCGTGAGTCATCCCTGCTCGGCTGCTGAGCCACAAGTCCTGCAAACATTGGCTTTTTCCCTCAGCTCCTTTCAGCGTGTTGTGCTCGGAGTGGGAAAGGGGAATTTCTTTCTGGGGTGGCTGGAGGGGAAGCTCAGCAGGGAAGGGTGACAAGGTCCCGCTGGCAGAAGGTGCTGCCACAAACCACCCACGACCTGCGATTTGGGAAGGTTTCTGGGTCATGTTTAGGGGCCTGAGCTGGCGCAGTGGGTGCTGGTTGGATTGAGCTGCCCGTGTCGCCCAGGGTCATGGCAGGGAGATGCTGCACGGCCCAAACCGGCCCCGTAGGAGGAAGCAGCCAGGGATCCACAGCTGATTGTACCACGGTTGCTTCTGGGGGCACTGGGCTCACTGGGAGCAGGCCCTTGCTCACTGGTCGAGTCTTTGGGTGGCAGAGATGTGGCAGAGTCACCCGAGGCTGGTGGTTCTTTGCTCGGTTTGCTCTTTGCCTTGTGTCTTACGAGGGGCTGGTGTACCCCCTGCCAGGGCTGCTCTGCAGAAAAGCTGGAGGAGACGCCACCTCCTGACCTGGCCCTTTGGCAGGAGGGGCCGTGGCCGGCTCCTGGCTCCCTGCGCACGGGTGGAAATGGGATGGTGGAGGTGGGACGTGGTTCCGGAGCACGCAAGCGGCAAGCCTGAGGCTGGCTATGCTGGAGAAGGAAGCCAAATGGGCTGTGAATTCCTCCTGGCTGGGTGGGACGTGGGGTGTTCCTGCCTCATCCCAGCTTGTGCTGCAAACCCGCTGTTGGGGGAACCTGGGGAGCAGCGTGTGTTCTGTTTTTTGGCAGGCTGGCTGCATGTAGGGGGAAAAAGCGGGATGTGGAAACAGCCGGTTTTGAAACCTCTTTGTACTCTTTTCACTCCCTTCCTCCCTGTAAGAAGCATTTCTTCACGCAGCGCCGTTGCCCTGATCGTGGACAATGACTCTTGCTGGAAGGGATTTCTGTTTAAAACACCGTGTCTTTGATGTCGAACTCTTGCAGCAATGGATGGGCTGTTTCTCCGTGCACTGGGATAGAGAGAGGCAGAACTGAACTTCCTCTTTATCTCTGCTCTGAAGTCTGGGCTGCTGGGTTTAATTAAACTTCCCTTGCGCTCTGTCAGAGCCAGCAGACCTCTTCCCGCCCTGTTGGAGACAGGTAGCTCCTTCAAATCTTGCTGTTTGGGTGCTTAGCTCGGGATCCCTGACAGTCATCTGGGTTCCAGGGAGGGTGCATGGTGCTCTCCGAGCCTGGGATCACTGGTAAAACAGGTTGTAATGGATGGTTCTCTCTTCTGGTGGTAATGATTTGTCTTCTGGGAGCTCGCAAAGCAAAACAAACCCAGAATTAACTGAAAACCTCTCTACCTCTGCCCAGCCAGGAAGAGGACGTGGGACACGAATGTTCAGGTGGTCCCGAGGAGGCTGGTCTGGGATGCAGAGTGTTATTTTGGGATCCAGAAAGTCATGGCTCGGTGCCACCTTCCCTGCAGATCTGTCTGATCTGAGGGAGCTGGTGTGAGCCAAAATCCCTCTTTGACACATCCAAGGGGATGAGTATCTCAGGTGAGGGGGCACCCGTGAGGCTGTGGCGCGGGGGAGCTCAGCCTCTTCCAGCCCGGTGCCTCTGCTGGGGTGTCTGAGCTTCTCTCTGCCTCAGTTCCCTTTCTGGAAATCACGGATAATAGAAGGTTTTGTATGCAAAAGCCTCTGAGGTGATGTGTTTCCATGGAGACAAGGCATCGCTTGCTTGGGCATCTGATGAGGAATTCTGGCTTTTCTCTTAAATCTTGATATTCTTCAATAAGACCTTTTTTTTAGGTGTTCTCTGTTATCTCGGAAGTGCTATGCTGTCGGACCTCATAAACACTCGCAGCCCTCCTTCTCTGCAGCCTCCCGTGGCTATTCCTCTTACTGGCTCGCAGTTTGATTTCTTCTGTCCCAGGTGAAGCAGAAAATCGTAAAGACACGCTCTTTAAACTGCACCGGGTACGTCTGGTATCGAATATTCCCTTTCAGCGCTGCTTAAAACGGCATCAGTAATTCACACAGGTCTACTGAGGCCGGTTCTTGTTGTTGGAGCCTTAATGAAGTCAAGCTCAAGTGTTTGACAGGGAAAATGTCCTGCCAGTCTCTCACCTTCCACTTCTCTTTCCCGTCCTGCCAAGGGGATCTCCCTGTGGCGTGGGTTTTCGGATCCGCGCGCCGTTAACGTGGCCGTTGCCCTTGACGCTGCCGCTCTCGTTTCCGCGGTGCCATGGGAGAGCGACAGGATGACGCCTATCGCAGCGGATGGGATGAAAGGGCTTCAGTTTTAGCAGCGGTGCGATACTGAGCTGGGGTGATCATACAGTTGTGGAATGGTTTGGGTTGAAGGGACCTTAAAGCCTCCCCAGCCCCACCCCCTGCCATGGGCAGGGACACCTTCCATAGCCCAGGGTGCTCCAAGCCTCATCCAGCCTGGCCTTGGACACTCCCAGGAATGGGGCATCCCCAGCTTCTCTGACGACGGAGAGCCGTCAATCACTGGGAGCGGTGCTGGGGCACGTGGTGGTTATACATCCTGCTGCCTGGCACATTTTGAGGGTTTCCCACCAGCGGGAGGGCACAGACCTGGGCTCAGTCGTGTTTTGAGCCTGGGTTTTGCCTCCAGTTACGCTGGTGTATCCCAGGGAAGGGTTTGGGCTCCCCACAACACAGGGATGCTGTAGCTGCTTTCTGCATGCTTTCTCCTCCCCCATCAATCACAGCTTGTTTTCCCAAGAGCTGGTGGATTTACGGCGTTATTACATCTTGGCTCTGGAGCACAAAGTCTCTTCTCTTTGCCCAAATCCAGTTTGGCAGGAGGCACGTGTCCCGGTGCCAGCGAGCCAACACGCTGTGGCTCCCCTGCTCCCCGTCTTGGCTGAGCTGAGTGGGGCTGGTGCAAGGGGACGGCTTTGTGCAGAAACCTGTACCCTCTGCTGAAGTGGCTTCATGTTTTATTGATCCAAGGAGAGCCCAGGCAGGCTTTTTCTCTGTCATTCCTGCCTTTGACACCAGCTTGCTCCATGAGATCGGTGGGATTCAGGTTCCTGTCCCTGGCTGGACAATTACAAAAATTTGAGTGTGGTTTTTTGTTACTTAAATCAGGTCGCTGGCAGAAATCCTCACCCTCTCCTCTTGTTAGTTCACCATCTGATAAGGGCTGCTGTCGAACTGGGCCAGGGTAAGCGCCAATTCGGATGCTGAATGGGGTGGTGGGCAGGAGGTAGCACCCTCGAGCAAGACCTCACCTGCTCCTGGGCAAACCCGTGTCCCTAAACCCTCACCCGAGCTCAGAGACGGGCTGAGGGGAGGCACTGGGATGTTGCCACTTCTGCTGGCTGCAGGGATATGACTCCCAGCTCCCCCACCAACTGGGGCCAGAGTGTTTCTCTGCAAAAAAAGGGTGTAGGAATACATTAATAAATTGCTTTTCCCTCCCAAGCAAGTGGTTGGTGTACTTTGCTCCTTCAGCTGGGGTGGCTCAAAGCTCCGTCATCTTCCCCCGGAGAAGCGGGTGGGAGCTTCGGTGGTGACGGGATCTGGAGGCTGAGCAGCGTCAGGGCTCTGTTTTCCATAGGGAAATGATATCTTAACCTAAGATGACAATATAATTCTGCAAAGCCTTTTCCCGTTGCTTGTGTTTCCACGCTGGGGTGTGTGGTTGGTTTTTAAAGGAGGTGGCATTTGAAATATGAAGTTTGACAGCCGTGGTTAAGCCTGACATGACAGCCTGCTTTCTTCTTACTCATAGCGAGCTGAAGATTTCCACAGTCCCTCAGGGACTGGTGTCTACAGCAATAGGCATCTCGTTCCTTTGTTACAAGTGATTTAAAACTTAAGAGTTTGTTAACGCGCCTCTCCTCCACGGGCGAACGCTCGTGCCGTGGCCGCAAGCTGAGCAGCATCTCTCCGAGCATCCTGCAAATGAGACTCTGGGGGGGTTTTGGGTGGAGAAGAGGGTCACCTTTCCTCACAGCATCCCTCCTGCTGCTGTCTCCAGGCTCCAGTGTGATTTTTTTAAGTCCATCCGTACGTGTGTCACTGCTTTCTTTCCTCTCTATGTGGGACCGGACTGGTCCCTGGTGCCGGTCACAGCGGAGCTCCCATGGAGCTGAGCGGCTGCGGGGAGAGAAGCCGTGGCCGAGGCTGCTGCTGAGGGCTGATGGCTTTTTAATTAACCCAGCCCGGTACGTCGGGCGGCAGAGGGTGATAAAATGCATGTTCATGTTACGTGCTGTAGCATAAGCTTGTGAAACTGGTGCCTTGCTTGGCTGTCTGTTCCCTGCACTTGGTAACCCCCTGAGCAACCAGAGCTGGCTTGGCAATTCCCCACAAGTCCCAAATTCTGTTTTCCTACAGCCTGTTGGGTTCCTTCTCCCTCCCTGCTAAGGAGCAAGTAGGGAAAAAACCCAGACCCGTTCTGCTACTGGAAAGGTTTATTTTCCTGGTGCAGACTGTGCTGGTGACAGGACTTCAGCAGCGCTGGCATGTTGCTGTTTGGGATGGGAACTTGTTTTTGGGATGGGAACGTGTTCTCCTCCTGGCTCGGGCGCTGGGACAGGAGCAGAGGAGTTGCAAAGCCCTTGTCCCGTGTTGCCTTGGTCTGGAGGAGCGATGCAGGGACCGTGGCAGCTGACCCTCAGCAGGCTTAGATCTGTGGGGCAAAGCCGTGGCGTGCCTTCGGCTAGCTCGGAGATGGCTCTTTGGCTCCGGACATTATCCAATATGTATTCTTCCCTTGCATGGGATCAAGGCTGTGTTTCCTTGACAAGCCCAGAGCTGGGTGCAAGGATGGATGTGGTTCACCCTGGCTTTGGCTGGGATGCAGAGGAGGAGGATGGTGGCTGGTGGGGTCTTGGACCCTCTCCTGTTTCAGCTTCCCGAGGGGAGAGTGTTTTTCCTGCTCCCATTCCCATTTGAAGGACTGTTGTGCTAATCCTGCAGAAAATCACCCTAATGAGCTCGTGTGGTTTGTTTGCTGCTTTCTACTTTTAGCCCAAGAAAAACACTTGGTGAAAACAGGGGAGAAAACACCTCAATTCTCCATCCTTCAGCGATTCCTTCTGTCGGGAAGCACGTTTTGATGGCTCTGCAGTGGCCGTGCTGCATGTGGGGCTGGGCATAGGGGTTTCCTTGGCTGGAGGGTGCTGCAGCCGGTGTCGGATCCTCGTGACGTCGGTGCCTATGTGGCTCTCACCGCTCCCCTTCCCTCTCCCAGGTCATGCTGGCCGCTTCCTACTGGTCCCTCCTGGCCCCGGCGATCGACATGGCCGAGGAGTCCGGCAGCTTCGGAGCCTTCGCTTTCTTCCCGGTGGCCGTGGGCTTTGCTCTGGGAGCAGCTTTCGTGTACTTCGCCGACCTGCTCATCCCAGCGCTGGTAAGTGGGTGTTCCTGGGCTGGGGGCGCTTCTCTTCCCTTGGCTCTGCCGCGACAGGAGCCGGATACAGATTGGTTTCTCTCAGAGGTTTAATGGAACTGTGTTTTCTGCGGGAGCCTTGGTGGCTCCGCCGGTGCTGAATGCCGCTTTAGGCTCTCTGAGCCCTTTCTTTTCTTTTATTTTCCCCTTTGACGCTTCGGCTTTGTTCTTTTTCCTGGCAACACTTTGCAAACAGTTCAGGTGTGACCTTCCGTTTCAGCCCAGGGCTTTAATTTGCAGAGCTGCCAACCCTCTAAAGCGCTTCAGGATTGAACGAACCATCCTACCACCAAAGAGTATTTATTGAAAAAATAAATAAATCAGGAGCTGTTGGGTTGGTACAGCTGAAAACACAGGAATGGCTCAGTCAGTAAAGGTGTTTTTGAGAACTTCCAAACAGCTTTTTACATGTTGGTTTGTATTTTGGAGGAAGAGGGGGATTATCTGTGGTTCTGAGGGAGGAGCGTCAGGCTTTCCACTTGAGGAGCGGTACAGCTGGTTACCCCGGTGTCCGGGGGAGCTGGGGCAGCATCAGCCTTGCTTTTCTGAGCCTCTCCCAACAGGTACAGTCAAACGCATCCCTAGCTATGAAGAAAATTGCTGGATATTAGAGTGTGTCGCTCCCAGTGCAAATGGATGCATTAGAGTAAAGAACAAATAAATGAAACGGCAGCGGTGTCAGACGGCTGAAAGCCTGGCCTCCCTCCGTGCTCGCTGCCTGCGTCTGGCTCCTCTCGGCACTCCCGAGATGGAATTGCATCCCGAGCCCTTCACGGGGTTAAGCTGGGGGCTGCTGTCAGGCAGTTGGAGCTCTCAGAAGCCTCTTGCCATCAAACCCTGCTTTTCTAAATTCGGTACCCCCAGGTCTCTTGCCTGCGTTGGCCGTAGCAGCCAACACCCTTGTTACGGAGGTGCCGGATGGGGCCCGGGATGTGTTTGATCAGCTGCTGTTTCCCAACAGGGGAGATAAACAGTTGCACCACAAAACCCGCTTCTTCCTGACGGCCGGCGTTCTCCTCCGCTGGCTTTCGAAGTGGGAGCGTGCGGAAGGGGAAGAGGGTTGGGGAAACCAAATTCTTGCGTTGCAGAGAGCAGGATGGAGCGGTGACAAGGGCGAGGCGATGGTCTTGTAGGGAGCAGTGCGATCGATAGAAGGATATAACGATATTTCTTATTTAAATCCAGCTGAAATACCGATGGGAGAGGAGCTGTTGCCTTCTCCGTGTCGGCACAGCTGCCTGCACCTCGCAGAGCACGTGCCACCGGGCACCTGTCCCATGGGATTTCTGGGAGCTGGTGTTTGTGCCCGCGCTGAGCTTGAGGAGGGTTCACACACCGTGTCTGGTGTTGCTGTTTGTTTTGAGAGCAGCCCTGAG
>NW_010254307.1:0-31831 GCF_000690775.1 Eurypyga helias
AGCCGCGAACGTCCCGCGCGGGCAGGCAGCACCAGCTGGGGAGGGCTGGGGCGGCGGGGGCTGCCGCGAAGGGAGGACGCGGGGGTCGTGGGCTGCCGGTAATCAGGTGACGTGCCCGGGTGGCACAGCCCGGACGGGAGGGCGAGTGTCTTGACCCCTGCAGAGCAGCGCTGGGGCGTTGGACAGGGCTGGCTTTACCGCCCTATGCCCGCAGTTGGACCGTGCCCCGAGCAACTCGGCTGTCTGTATCCAACAGTACTTGCTACTGCCTTAAGGTCAGGAAGGGAAACCGTAAGATCCTAACCCAAAAATTTAGGGTGGCATTATAGATCTTCATGCAACTGTTTTCATAAGGGGAAGGAAAAACAGTCAAAAACTCTAAATTTGGAAGTTCCATACTGCTTACCGAAGACTCTCATCTATCAGATCCAACAGTTTAGTTCTGTAAGATAAACAACTGATGCCACCATTTAAATATAAACAAAGCCACTTTAATAGAAAAAGTGCACTTAAAAATGGATTTTTGTATTGACATTAATACTGGGAGAAGTAACTGGCAAGCCTGGATTGCGAGGAGATAGGTGAGGGAAATACCTATCTTGTGAGAGGAAAGAAAAAAAGTCTCAAAACTGCATCCCCTCCTGTCCCGCAAGTGCTGGTTTTGTTGCTGTCATTAAGACTTCCCCAGGTTCAGTAAAGAATTTTAAAGCATTTCTTTCTATATGAAGCTGCAGAAAGGAATTTCCAAACCGAGCAGCAGTACTTAAAATTGAAACACGTATTTTTGTCATAAGTGATCTCTTGACCTAATGCTTATACAAAACATTTTCCATGTATGACACTCACCCAAAATACATTCAAGTAAGTTCATGTTTGGAAATTTGTAATCAGATGATCTTCCTGACACTTTGCAGACAGATGACAAACCTGTGGTATCTGAACATGTTTTGAAGTCTGATGCTGAGTGTCTTTAATCTGGAGCAAAGAGGAAATGTGGCATGATGCTGGAGAATTAAATGTCTCCAATAGGAACAAGTGCTATTTCTGCGAGTTAGATATTTTTTCTTTTTAGAAATATTTTACGCCCCATCAGAAACACTGAAACCATTGTCACTAAAGATAACAACAACAAAAAAGGCATTTTGTGAAGTTGGGGTCTTACGTGCTGGCAGAGAATAGTGCTCCCTGTGATTTACAGCTCCGTTAGCACTCCCAAAGAACTGGAAGGGTAGAGTCAAGCCTCCCGGTCTATGCTGGCATCCAGGGCATCACTGATTCTGGAGGAGCAGTGCTGCAGAGGTGGCTGTTACCAGCATCCGCTACTCTTTGAGGATATCAAGCACAAGCTGTTCTTGACAAAGCCAGGACTGGTGTACTTCAGGTGCACGGTACTAGAGAGGGGTTCACCCCAGCAAGCAAGCAAACTTCTTCCTTCTCTGAACAGCCGCGGAGACCTTAGCTTAATCCAGTGTGGATGATCCCACAGAGCTTCCCATTTAACAAGAACATGCAGCAACAAGATACAGTTGTTTCCTGCAAGTCTGTCAGCCCCCTGTCACATAGCTCAGGGACTCAGCTACGGGCAAAATAGAGTCATTGCTGCTGCACAGATTTAATTTTCTGTTTGCTTGTCCTTACCACTCAACCTCTCCTAGGGGGGAAAGCTGCTGCGTATGCTCCCTCTGCTTTGTCCTTGTGACAGTGCCTGGCAATGAATACGTGCTTCACTTGTTTTTGATAAGATGATTTTCCAGTTCCATTTTTGGAGGAAAATCTCTACTATCTGGTAATCTAGAGTGCAGGACCAGTAAGAATTTCTCAGTCTCCTTAGTTATTCCTTTTAAAGTCCTTAGTTCCTTACAAGTTCCATCTTCAGTTTGTTGCTGCTTTGTATATTGTCATAAAATCTTCCTGGATTTTTGCTGGTGGTTCCTTCATGCTGCTGACTAGGAAGTGCTTGTATAACTGTCCGAGGAGGTCTTAATTTTGATTATCTGTCAGTTCCAAGGTCTGGTTATACAGAACTGAATTTGATTTATTTTACTTTTTAAGTACTTTGCAGTGAGGATAGGAGCAGCATGGAATGACTGCAGTACAGAATTCAGTCTCAGACAGATTTTGGCTTTTGAGTTCACTTTAAATAACTTCCCCTCCCCCTTTTATGTTTAGGAAGTACAGAAGTTGAATCAGCAGCTGGAGGAGAAAAATGGAGAGATACAGCAGATGATAAATCAGCCTCCATATGAAAAGGAGAGAGAAATCTTACGACTACAGAAGAGCTTGGCAGAGAAGGAGAAGGCTCAGGCCACCAGTGATGTTTTGTGCCGTTCACTCACTGACGAAACTCACCAACTTCAACGCAAATTGGCATCCACAGCAGAAATGTGTCAACATCTAGCAAAATGTCTAGAAGAGAAGCAAAGAAAAGAGAAGGGGAATTCAGATGACCGGATGCCTACTGAAAGATCTAATCAGGTATTCTTATTGCCACTATGTTTCTTTGAAGTCTCATTAGCTCGGAGGCATTAATTACCGTATGATAGTTGTAACCAGGGAGTGGTGAGAAACATCCCTTTAAATAATTTCATGTAGGGTGAAAAGACAACCATGGCAAACTCTAAATAATTCCAAGTACCTAAAATTTAGGACAGAAGCACTTGTCAATCACTTGCATTCTGGCCATCTCACTTATCAGAAGCTTTTTTGGTGGAGAGAATCTGGAGAGGTCCCTTCCAGCCTCAGCAATTCCATGATGACAGTTCTTCCCTGTGTATACAGGAGACAGTACCTTCTTTACACCGCAGCATGCTGCTGTGCATCACTAGGTGGTGCTGTGCTTTTGAAGGTGATGTCTCCTGATTACTTGTTTAAGCATCTAAACCACAAAACAAAGTAGAGATATTTTAAAGTGGTATTTATATTAAGAACTCTATAGCCCATGGTATTCCCAGATCAGGATTTGGCTCTGCACACGTAGTACAGACCTACAGAAAGCTGGTTAGGGAAGATTGAGTCAAGGTGTCTTACCTTTTGTTTTTCCCCGCTTTGGGGTTCCCTCCTGGCCTCCCAGTGCAAGGCAACGTTTCTTTCCAGCAGGGATGTTCAGAAAAATTGCTTCACGATAGGAAGGTGACAGAAGTGCTACCAAGGGGCGCAGAGGAACACCTGGATTTTGGCTTTCTTTGCTAATGGCCGTGCGGCTTTGCTGCTTCATCACCTTAGCTGAAGCGTAGGGTAGATGGTGTTCTGTCGTTCAGAAGTCATGATGGTTCGAAGTCATTCGGTAATTCAGAACACCCTAAGGAAATAACATCAAAGGTGCTGTGACTCCAGAAACAGATGAGAGTAGGGTGCTACAGCCGATTCAGTACTTTTGCCTCATGCTCTCACTGCTGCGCAGCAGTACTGCCCTGTTTCACAGGACCACTCACCTCTGCTTTGTACCACATCCCAGGAGCATTCCCACAGAAAACTTACATGAAAGTTACCTGTAAGAAATGAAGGTTGACTAGATAGAGGAAGAAATTACTTTTTAAGGGACGTGAAGTATTTAATATTATCATATTTTACATGTAATTGACAGGCAGGAAACTTGATTGACCTTGATATATGTAATAAGTAGCTAACCTTGTACAGTGGGGACTTCCCTCGTGAAGAAGAGAAATTTCAGATGCAATTACTAGCTGATTCTAGGGAATTTTGCACAAAAGTGTCCTATATTACTCATGTACGTAAGGGTTTTTTTAAGCAGATGTCACAACTGTAAAAAAAGAGGTATCATTTTAGTCAATTATTTAGCAAGCAGGGTTTTTTTCCCTCCGTAATTTCTTCCTAGTACTGACCAAAATTGACAGTAATAACAAAGCAAGAGGAAGGCCTAGCTGTGTCTTTGTCATGCATTCCCCTACTCCAAAGGGGTTCGTGTAAACTGTTCAGCCCTGTTGTCACCAGTGTAGCCCCTCGTGCATGTAAAACGTGTGGTATTTTGTGACCTTAGTTGGTTCAGAATTTGGTAAAACATAGGTTTTTATGACACCACACAGGTCTATTAAAAAGCAATACCAAGGCGGTAAAAACCCAAGTACATTATTTCTATGCTTATTAATATAAAAGTTGTGGACTATATTATCAGTATTTAGAAATATACTACGTAGAAATAAGAAGACCTAGATGTAGATGTTATGTATTTGTTTCACTGATAGTAAACAGTTTTAGAGGACTTAAATAAAAGATTACTTCCAGTTCAACAGCATAGTTAAGTAGCATTTGGGATTTTTATATTAAAGTAACACTTCCTTTATCTGAAAATTACAGCTTTTAGACAATGAAACTTCACCTCAAGCTCTTATCTGCAACCTACAAGATGAAAACAGGATGTTAAAACAAAAAGTAGCTCACGTGAGTACTTTCGTTCTGTACCAGTTTAAGATTTGATTATTTTGAATTACAGTAAATTTGTGAATAGGTAAGGCCTGGTTAATTTAATTAAATAGCAGTTTAATGCGAGTCCAGAATTCTTCTTGGTCCTTTCAACATGGCACACAGTCATTGTTCACTTAGCTATGAACAACTTACTACATTGTTTTTCACATAGTGGGCTTTGTTAAAAATACACTGCAGGAGGAAATTTTCGTGTTCCTTCCATGCGTTAGCATTCCACCCCAGGAGAACAGCACTAGGCTGAGGGTGACTCCCATTCCGTATTATTTAATATTGTCCCAGTGGATGGGCAAGTGGGGAAGACTGCCCGTGAAGAACCTGGCTTATAGCATGATAAGCTCTGCTCCTCTGTAAAGTGGCTTATCCACACTCAGCGGCTGAGTCAGCATGTTACGTCACCTGTCAGAGAATTCTGGTCCTGCGCATACAGGCAGTCCGTGAAAGCTTGGAAGTGTGTGCCCTCATGTTTGTGTCTTCGTGTTCTTCATGACTCTCCTGCGTGATCTTTCAGGTGGAAGACTTAAATGCAAAATGGCAGAAATACGACGCGAGTAGGGACGAGTATGTGAAGCGACTCCACCTGCAGCTAAAAGAGATGAAGTCACAACTGGAGCAGCAGCACGGCATAACTACAGCAAACACGAATTCTGACCTGATGCACAAGGAGATACTCCGGTTAAACAAGCTACTGGAAGAGAAAATGCATGAATGCATAAAAACAAAGAGAGAATTAGAAGATGTGAAGAAGGCTTGCGAAGGCGATAACGAGCGCATACAAATGCTGGAGCAACAGGTCATTAAGTTTCTTTTTCCTAGGGGTGGGAATTATTAGTTTCTCCCCAGACCACTGAAGTCCAAGGGGGGGAAATGAAATTTCTTTTGAGATTTGTCACTTGTCTCGCCTCATTTGGCGGTACAGATACTTAACAACACAGACTTAAAGGAAACTGACTGCTTCAAGAACTGTGTGTGGTTCTGCTGGCTTTAACACAACATACGAAAGATCTGAAAAATAAAACTGTGCCTTCAAAGCACAGATAAAACAGAGAAGATAATACTGAGATTCTGGGAATAAGTATTTGCAAATAAAGGAATCGCAGCCTCAGCTTTTTAATCTAACCTGCCAATGCTCTAGTTTATAAAATATTAACATCATAATTCTTTTTCAGGTCCTGGTTTATAAGGATGATTTCACATCTGAGAGATCAGATAGAGAACGAGCACAGAGTAAAATACAAGAGCTTCAGGCAGAAGTTGCATGTCTGCAACACCAGCTAGCAAGAAGACAGGTAATAAAGCAACATGCTGCTTTTTCTATTAAAGTATGTCAACAAGATTCGGGACTAAAATACACTTTTAAACATACTTTTAAAAAAATTTAGTACCTCTGAAACCATTTCAGCTCAGTGCAGCTATCAAAAACCTTACATTCTTTCATAGTCAGCTGTAGTGGGGATGCTTCCTAATACACATGTAATACCCTTTTTCCAGTCCTTTTTCCTTCTGTATTGCATCACCATAGTAAGGGTGAATTCTTAGAGGGAAGAGAGGGACAGGCATGACTCTTGTAACACTGGCATCTTTCAAGTAGCATACTGACTGTATCCTGTGTTTCCTACAAGCCTTCTTTACAACTACGTTAATAAAACTGCAAAAACTGATGCATATTTTATTTAAAAACTTGTCATAAGAACATGAGCAGTGCTTCAGATGAAGGGGATAAGATACTCTGGTAAAGAATATCTTTTTACTGCATCTATTCCAAGAGCTCCTCTTTCTCTTTCTAGGAATCAAGAGACACGGGTAATCATTTCAGAGTTCACATCGGTAACCAAAATCATATGCATGTACAGACGAACGTTGAACATCTACGAGGCAACAGCCCAGGCCAAACAGGCACACGAAGAACATCTTCACAGTCTGAACAAGCTTCTCCTCCTGCGGACAGTGGAAACTCAGGATCTGAGGGCAGGGCACAGGGTGAACTTCGATGCCCTCACTGCATGAGGTTTTTCAGCGATGAACTCAGTGATGAATTCCTCAAGCACGTTGCTGAGTGTTGTCAGTGACCACGCGATGCGAGGCGTGTAAGTCAATCACTACTTCACAGACAGTAAAACTTTGCTCTGTACCTATCTCCTACAGTCCTGCACCACAGTCACTCAGATGGATGGCTCCTAGGAATTAGGAGGATGAACAAGATCTACCTCTTACTTGATTTCACCTTCTCTTGGACTGTATGAAAGACTTCAAGATAAAGCAGAGTTTTTTTATGAATAACTATTTTTTTACAACTACAAGGGAGACAAGCACAATGCAAATTCTACTACAGACTGAACTGAAACTTGCAGTGGTAGTTAGCTTCAGAGTGCAGCCTGACTCGTGTTCGAGCCTAATGCTTTACAGCAGCCTGAAGCCTCGTGAAGGAAGTTACTGAACATGAAATTTTCCTCCCCTTACAAAAATGTAGGCTGAAGAGCGGGGGAGGAGCATTTTGGCAGAAGATAGGAAAGATCTTCTGTGCTTTTTCTGGATTAAAAGCGAAAGTATTTTCTTGTCTGAAAATTCAGCCTTAACAGATGTCTCATCTGAAAATCCTTGTGTTCAGCTGAAATCAGGAAAAGCGAAGAAAACATAGAAGGGCTGGTTGTTGTCTAAACCTTGCCTGTCTTTTTGCACAGAAACAATGTACAGGGATATTTATTTTTTTCTGTGCCATAAGTAACTATTTTATGCATTTGTAAATATGTATTTGTGTAATTATTGAATGTATTCCTATTTTACCTAAGGATTATTTTTATAATAAAAGTGATCATGCAGTGGCTTTACTACATTAGCAAAGTGGTAAAAAATCTCTCGTTCAGTGAGAGTATTTAAATGTGAAACAGTCCCAGTAACTATACTAAGGGCCAAGTAAATGTCACGGTTTCAGATACGAGTTATTTCATTACTTCAGTGATAACTGGCGTCTCAGACTATTTTCAAACATGTGGCAATATCACTCCTCCTTTACGAGAGGACAAGTGACCTTTCAGACGCACGAGAACACGGCTAACACCCCTCCCTGCCACGCATCTGTGCCGCCGCCAGCGCCGATCTGCCCTGGGGTAACCTCAGCCAATGGCAGGGGGCTGTTGGGAGCAGAAGTGTCAGCAGTCAGAGCGTACACATGTAACAGGGCCACAGGGTTTTTCCAGCCTTGGATCCAGGTGTTCCTCACCACATCGAACTGGAGTTAAGGGTGGGACACACAGAAACGGCCTTGTGCAACCATGAACTCTGTATAGCAACACTCCCATCTTCTGCTTTGCTTCCCTCCCAGTTCTACACTTTAGGAGGATTGTGGGTATTTTCCTTGGTATTTCCTTCTCAGGATCCTGTTAGAGATAATGGTTTATGCCAATGTTGCCATAGGTGGGATATTACCAAAAAGGATGCACGGGCCACTGTGTGGAGGTGCAATGGTTCTTCACCTCCTCTCTTTAGCCTACTGCAGTCCCATGGCTGATTACCAGTCTGTTTTTCCCAACACAACATGCACAAACCTGCAGAGATTTTTTGTTTCTTTTTTTCTTTTTTAGTGACCATTTTATACATTGCCTTTTAAGGTCTCAGAGATCAGACGCAGCCCACAGAATATAGGCTGAGAAACATATGATTAAACTTCCTGTGGCATAAGCTAATCTTACTTCTTCTGACTGTTCTCATTAGACAAGCTTTGTTTACAGCTCCAGTGTACACCGATACCCCATTGCCAGTGATGGCCCATGTTCTGCTGTATCAGCACTTTCTTTTTCTCTCCAGTGATTCACATTACAAGACAGTTAAAGACAAACACAAAAATCAAGTCTCTTAGACCTTGGCAGCACCCTGTATTTATCGCATTCGCGATGATCGCTGCTCTAATATACATCAGGCAGCAGCTCAAGCCTGCTATAGGTTTCCACTCACGTTAATCCCTGTGAGTACAGTTGGACAGACCGACCTACAGCTATTAGAAACGTGAGAATTAGCTAGGAGAAGCTGCAGCCTGCAGTACACAGAATGAACAGTACATATTCTTGTGGTTTTAAGACCTGTCCCCTTGTCAGAGCAGAGATTAGAGCCCGAGCCCTGGGAAAGGATGGCACTTCAATGCTGGGAAACTTCTGGTGTGTCCATGGAGGACCACCCTGGCCCTACAGACACAAACAGGTGACGTTACAGGTCAAGCACAGATCACAGCTAACACCTAAAGCTAGGCAATAAATGAACAGAATTTGAACACCTGTGGCAAAAATCCAGGACAGATCTGCTGTTTCTCAGTAGAAAAATACCTCACTTCAGAGCAATTTCATTTGCCATTTCCTACTGAGGGTTTTTTTCCCTGTCTGCTAAAAAGCCTTACCTATTTATTTCTTGTTTGTCTTAACCAAGAAACCAGTTACATACACTATAAAGAACTACCAGTGTCTTCCATGCAAACATTTGTTTCAGTTTATAGGGCATAAGCTACTCCTTCTACAAAAACTTGTTTATTACCCACCACTTTGACTTTTAGACTGAAGTCACCGCTAGATTTCTCGAAGAAACAGTGTGAAATCTTTACTTGCCTGCTCCTTGCCGGGCAAAGCACACAGATCAAGGCATCCCAAGCAATTACCACCATCTGCATTCCCAATTCAGGTTCCTAAATTTGTAGGCCAGAATGCATTACAACTGCCAGCTCCACTGTCCCAACACTCAAGTCAAAGCAGCCATGAGCTCCCAGCATTTTTAGAACCCTTCAAATGAAGGGAAGCTCCTCTGGCCTCCCACTGGTTTTCTCTGCCACTTGGATGGCTGTGCAATTAAAGCGCGTCGTGTTTGGGTAAATGGTGAAAGCAACCCGTGTCCCTTCCCAAAAGAAAGCGATAGAGGCATATGAGTAAGAAAGTAACTGCATAAAATGAAAGGAACTTCGAGAGCATAAACTTTACGAAGTTTCATTATCCATTCGTGCCACACTTGTTCACCGAAACATCCATCATCTGTAGAACTGCAGAAAGAAGTCCTCGCACAAGAGACTCTTGAAACCATACAGAAAACCAGTGTCTTTCTACGCACAAAAGTGCAAAGCCCTATGGGACTCGGCTCCTTATTTGCTGCATCGGTAACAAAAGGCATCTGAGATAACCGAACCTGCGTAGGCTTCTGTAAATCCCTCACTGCTGGTGAGCCATGCCAGTACTAGAAGACAGACAGGGCCAGGGAGGCTGGGAAGAGGCAGGAAAACTGTCTCTTCTGGGACTTGGAGGAATGTGTCTTAGCATAGTAAGAGCTACCAAGAGATATTTGTCCAATTACTTTTATCAGTCCATCCCTTCTCCGAGTATTTCTCCCTCATTAAGTTGCCTTCCCTCAGTTTTCTCTCCAAACCAGCCTGAGTCCAGACCCAGGACAAGCTCAGAGCTCCCGAGCTGCTGTCTCACCAACAACGAGGATTTCAGACCGTGTATCCTCCCAGTGCCAGCAAGCTGGTTCTCACTACTCCTGCACCCAGTTGTAACGTATCTTGCTTGGGATTTTGAAGTAAGTGCTGTTTACTAACAACTGTGCTGGTTGCCATGCAGAGCCGGCCCTTAGCACACAATCACGACAGCATCTGTAGGCAAGACTGACTCACCCAACCTCAGAGAATACAACTGGGAGAAGCCTCAGAAATTGGTCCCTACCCCAAAAGCCCCAAGTGAGAAAAGCTCAGAAAGAACGCTGTCTTCTGCAGGACGGGCACTACAGAGCCTAAGCAGCTTCTCAGATCTTCCGCAACTTTTAAGGCAACGCCTGCTTCCCCCTCCAATGATTTCGGACATCGCATCTTTAAAACAAGCCTTTAATCATGCCTCGAGATTAAGTGCTCACTAATAATAAAACTGACGACAAGAATAAAATTTGTTCAAGAAGCAGATACCTATGTTCTATGGTATTTTTTTTAAACTTCCATTTCCTGTGGCTTTGCTGCATGTGTATATATAGAATGCAAGGGAAATTCCAAACAAGATGCCACACCGTTGTACTCAGAACAGCAGTGCTTCTCATTCTAAAAAAGGGAAGTCTTCAATTGTTTTTCTACAAAGTCTATGTGAATTCAAAGTATGCTGTAGTAATATTTCCTAGTACCATGCTCCAGTGGCTATCAGCTGGGGGGTGTCAGCTAAAACCCTAAAGCATAAGAAATACTTACAAAGCACTAGGTCAACCCAGCAGGACCTCAGCAGAAGGATGGGGCTCCAGGTTAAGCACTCCTCTGCCTTCTCACCTGACGCCTCAAGTCGCTCACTAAGGGCCAAGCACAGCTCAGCACACTCACTGCGGCTTTCCCCGACACAGGCTGTCCCAGCTGGGGGGTCAGAGCTCCAGCAAGGTCAGGTGAGGGTCTGCAAAGTGCTGCAGCAACTGCAGAAACGGGGGCTCTGGAAAGGGACAACTGTCCCGAGTAGCGCAGCCTCCACTTCTGTGGCTGCTCAGTGCATTCTTTCCCTTTCTCTTTAGCACAACCACTTTTTCCTCCCTTTTTACATTTGCTGGTAAGAAGCTGCTGGTGCAGGAACCCTTCACAACATGCACTGGATGTACAGCATCTACAGCAGCTGAGAGCCTCTCTCAGGAGCTTGAGCTACTCCCAGAGCACATGGAGCTCCACGGGGAACAGCACTGAACCAGATGGCAGGCTACGGGACAGCTTGTATCTAGCAGGCACAGAAAAACCCCACCAAAACAACATTTGAAGGGCGTACTTGGCTTAACCATGCTCGTTCGCCAGACCAGCCTTGCCCAGCACGCCTTCTGGGGAGCCAGCTGTGGAGGGGTGAGCACCCTCGAGCTGGGCGGTTCTGGCTGCTGGTGCTGATGCTCGTGCTGAGCTCACCTTGCCTGAGGCTTTCACACTCTAATTTCTCAAGGAGTGGGAGGCAGGAAAGAGGCAGTGGGACCCAGTTCTGCAGTGCTTGCAGATCCACATCCATCCCCTCCCTATCACCACTGCAACCCCCTCTCCCCTCCTCCCCCATCCTGCACTCACCCAATCTCTTTGCCAAATCTGTCTTCACACAAAACACGTTTGGTGTTTTTTTAATCGCTGACAGACACCTCCTTGGTTACACGCAAATGTCACGGGCAGTTTTTACAGGAGGGCACACGCATTACCAGGCAAGCCCAGTGTCTGCCCCACCAGCTCTTCAGCCAACACTAGCACAACCCCACACGCCTTGGTTGAGTTTCTTGGTTCCTGCTGCAGCCAGACTTCCTCCAGCCATGTCCCAAACCTCCCCTGCACAGCCCAAAAGGTCCTGGCTGAAAGGGACAGCGGGCTTCACAGCCCCACGTCCCGCTCCACAGCGGCCCAGACTGGGCGATGCCCGGGGTTACCCTCCCTGCAGAGACAGAAGCCCATGCCCAGGGACTAGTGCCTTGCTGGGACAGAGGGCAAGGTGCCAACCTGTGGTCTCCCTCCAGCTGTGCCCCCACAGCCCTCCCCGGGCTGGGCCATCTGCAGCTCACACGGGCCAGACACCTGCGCCTGCCACCTGGGCCCCGAGCCGGGAAGAGAGCCACAGGCACAAGTACCAGCAGCGGGAGCATTCCCACTCACAAAGCCCTGGGGTTTTTCCTACCCGGTGCCGAGAAGAAAGCAGGTCTCACACCATGCAACCATGAAATGTCTCCATCTCTCTTGGAACACAGGGTGGGGGAGGCGAGAGGAGCTCGGATCTCCTTGGACTAAGCAGTCCCAGCTCGTGAGGGAGAAAAGGAGTAAAGAATGGAGCTCAGACACCCCCCGAGGAACCAGCCCTCCTGGTGACCATCACCACTGCATCTCAGGGAAGCTCAGGCATGCAGAGGTACACAGCCATTCGAGGGAGAACATCTACCAAGAGAATGAGGGACCTGAAGTGACTCATGCACACCACAGCTGAGCACAGTCTAAAAGGTCATCCTACTCCTCCTTCCCACCACCTGAACTTGCCCCCAGTGATGCAAATCTGATTTAGTGGTTCTCAGCTCCTCTTCTGACCTCAGCACTGAGCACCTGGCTCCACCTTGAGCAAGGCCTGTTCTTACCTCCCCAGGTGGAAGGACAGAGCTTTCCCATGTGCCATCCCCAACAACAGCTGGCAGGAGGGAACCAGACATGTCCGGGGGGAAAGAATCTTCCTTTGACATGGCTGCTGGGATAAGGGGCCTCTCTGCCCTCCACCAAAGCCAGTCCTAATCTGAGCCCTAAACTTGAGTAGTGGTTGGTCCTTAGCAGCAGGAACATCCATCACCCATGAGACACACCTACTGGGCGTATTTTAGGAACTGGTCCTTGAGCACTGACTGCACGGCCAGAGCCACCGAGCAAGCCCCGTAAGAGACCTGGTGCAGGGTCACAGTGACGGCTGCGCGTGTACATGAAATGATTCTTAGGACGAGGGACATAGCCCCTGTCACACCAGCAACGAAGCAGAGACGTGCAGGGTCCTGCCTGTGCTCCCCTGCTGCGCACCGCAGAGGAGGGGCGGCACACCAAACGCAACTGCCTGGAGAATGTGAGCTCTAAGCGCTGTTACCACTTACACCTACCAATGGCAGGAGTCCCCGGTGATCCACGCTAACGCTCTTCATTGCGCTGAAAACCACAGCCTCCCAGTTACCAGCATTCACCTGTGCGGGATGCTCTTCACTGGGTGAGCGTGTTGAGCAGGGAAGAGATGCAAGAGTCCCGCGCACGTGAAGATCCTACAGAACAGTGGCTACAGCCTGCGGGAAAAGCAAGCGGAATCCAGGAGATGAACCTTGTCACTACAGAGCCATGTCCTGAGAGCAACCTCTAAAAGGGAAGCTGGAGCTTAGGTACCAGTAATTGCAAGTCAGGCCTGAAGTCAGCCAAGAACAGCAACCCTCTGAAGAGAGCTGAAGAGATGCAGATGAAGGTAAGACGGCATCACCAGGGAGGGATCGAGGAACGCAGCGGTTTGCAGGGAATTCAAAACGTGGGTATAGCAGGCAGCGGGCACGCACGCACAGGTACACGCACTCCTTGTGCCAAACTAAGAAGGGACTGTAGCCTTTACTAGAAGGTGAATGATGCACAATAAGCTCTGTCTGCCTCCGAGCTTACATCTCTTGTGATTTTGTACAAAGCAGAATTTTGATAGCTCCTCCAAACAGCTTTAAAAGCACAAGTAACCACTTTTAACAGGACCGAGGAGGCCAGGCCCTCCCATTCTGCTTCCTGATCATCAGAGCCCACTTTTGCCCCATTCCAATCACACTCAAACACAGAAACACTTCTTGGAGCAGGAGCCAGAGCCTGAGACACCAGCCATGCTAGCTGAGTGTCAGCAAAACAGCCAGCTTAGCCCTAAAAGCACAATACGACTGCCCTTGCTTCAAATACCTCTTGCATTAGAGAGATGAGTGGTTATCAAAAGGCGTTCCAGCTCCAGAGGTAACATCACCACTTTCCCCCGTGGCACGTGTGAGGTTTTGCACCTTTTCAGGGCCACCTTCCTTGCAAGAAAGATATTCCAACATACAGAGGGGACAGACTGTGCCCCGTTGTGTGCTGGGGCTGATGGGAGGCCTCCGACAGCCCCAAAGGTTCATGCTACATGCAAACCAGGAATTTACCTCGCCAGCAAGCAGAGAGGGTTGGGAATGGGGAGTAAGGTGGAAATTGTTTGAAAGAGACGCTGAGACAAAGCGTTGGACTAGACCAGGGTGCTTTTGAGACAGGTAATGTGCCCTAAGTCATCTTTTTAGGTGAATCTCTGTGGCCAAGACTAGGAGCCAGTGTGGGGTGCAGGCAGGCTTCCCCCTCCCACACAAGATCCATCCTTTGATAACCAGATGCGGAATCCCCTAAACTCTCTGCATGGTGACAGTGCTTGGGGAGGCACAACGTGCAGTGGAAAAAACTGATGAGCACAACCACCACCACCACCACCGTCACCCAGAGAATGGGCGACAATTCACTTTGTGAACTGAGGCTTCGTTTTGCAGCACCTACACACACCGGTCACACGGCACCACGCCCCCTCCTACAAAATGTCAAAGTGTTCAACTCCTAAGGATAATGATTGTGGGGGAAAAAAATAGCACGTGGTGACCAGAGTAACTCCTGCGCAGCGGGGATTGCATTGGTCTTGCCTTTCTCCTCAACTCAGGGTTCGTGCTCACCTTGTCCTCGGTTTGCCTCTGGTGGCATCTCCTTTTTCAGGCAGTGGGCAAATACTAATTTTTACTTCTGTGGTTTCCAGGTGACTCTCAGGGAAAGTTTACTGGAGCTTTATCCTTCCTGAAATGGCAGCAAAGCCGAATAAGCACTTCCTCTTTGCACAGCTGAGGAACTTCAAATGCGCAGCATTGCAAAACAGCGTGAGGACACTCTCCCTCCTGCCTCTGCCGCGCTCTTGCGTGCATTAATATCGTTGTTACACACACTGCGCAGTAACGAGGTTGGGAAATACCTCGGCAGTAAAAGCCACTCTCACAGCCTAGAAAAGCAGGCGAGTGCTACCTTTTACTCTTCCCTGCAATCAGCTTGTGCCTCGGGGTTTCCCAGGAGCTGTAAACAACCTAGAACCTGCAGTCATCAAAATTTGTACCTGGACCTCTTTTAGAGCCTGGATAACTGAATGATTTGGAGTCAAGCCCCACAAGGCTGCCTGCACTAAATGTATTTGCAAGGATTTCTGCTTTGCTGCACTATAGAATGACTTGTAACTGATTTTTTTTTTTTTAACAAAATTGATCTTGTGTTGCTTCCTTAACCAGAGGGACACACAACGTCCCCAGCATCTATGGAAAAGGACCTCAATGTCTGTAAGTATGAAGCCAGGCTTGTGTACCTCTTGAGCGATTCTTCTGAACCTTTATGCAGTCTGTCTACAAGCTGGCGTCAATATTGGTGTAAGACTTGAAGGAATACTGTTTGACTGAACTTCAAAAGTCAAATTCCAGTCTCCTCTATGCAGCCTGCAACTCGAGGAAGACAGAGGGCTGTGACACATCTAAACGCTGTGCTTTGTGGCACTCTGCAAAACACAGGGGCACCCCTGCCATGTTCCCAGAGATGGTGCTAACACAAACCCCAGTGTGCAAACAGTGCAACTGTCCTGACACTGTTTCAGTGAGACAACCCTGTGATTTCAGGGAGAAAGCCTTGGGCTGGGTACACTAAAAAGTGCACTCAGGGCACCCATACAGCCACTTGGCATGGTCAGTGGCTACAGTGTCTCTTGGGGCTGCTTTGTCCATAGTTCCCCATGATTCACATGTTTTCCCCCTCGTGTCTGACAAAGAACAAGCAAGCAGGCAGGCCTGGTTCTGAATCTGAGTTGTCTCAGCTGTCTCTGGCAGGGACCATCTGCGCTTTTTCAGCAGTCACTGATCTGACATATCCAGTTTGAAGGGGCCAACGCTGTGGCCTGATGCACTGCTGTGGTCTAAGGCTGTGGGGTTCTGTACTTAATTACAAAGATCATGCAACTGTAAGCACATTACAAAACCCTACAACTTTGAAAGCTACGCTGACTACAAATCCCAGCTACAGGACAAGGGGCAAGTCTCCAGCACACCCAACCCCATTCCATTACTCCACGTCTGTGAACAGGCTGTGGTTCAAAACCTGCCTTACCCAGCACATCAATCCACTTCCAAACAGAGGTGGTTTGAAAAGTGAAAGTTCAGCCAGTAATGAGTTCAGAGAGCACTTGTAGCTACACAACCTGCAAGAGTCCGTCAGGTCTTCAGTGCACCAAACCAGTACAACCTGTAGCTACACAGTTGTTTTTAATTAGTGCAATTACTCCAATTACTGATGCAATTGCTCTGGAGTCAAGCCTGACCTGCACAAGAGGCTGAAGCTGAGGCAGGTAAACTCAGCCCCCCAGTATAAGCAGTGCAGGATCCTTCCCATTTGGAAAGGCAGAATATTTTTGAAGCAAGAGCTGTGGAACATAGGTTCAGAAAATACCAACTTGTGTTTGTGTGTCTGGAATTTGGGATTTCCACTCCTGCTCTTTGGAAGTGAGAGGTCAAATATGAAAGCAGATAACACAAACACATCAAAAGGCCAAAAAATCTTACTGATTTGGAAGCCAAGACTGACAATGAAGGAAGGGAATTTTAGGAAATAAACAGCAGAATAGCCTTTAAGCATCTATTAAATCAATAATGGAAAATTCTGTGTGCATGCAAGAGTACTGATAGGAATTAAGCTTCACAGAAAAGGACATAGGCAGGGAGCCAGTACCTAAAGGAAATACAGAAACTTACTGGAATTCCTGAATGAAGACAGCAGGTCTAGGCATGAATTCCTTGTCCAAATCAAATTTATGTCTGTCACAATCAATGGCAAGTTTGCAAAAATCACTGAATAGCTGAGCTTGAGGAGAGGAAGAGCTGAAGACCATCTAGTCCACCCTCCTTGCTCAAAGCAGGGTCAGCTAGAGCAGGCTGCCCGGGGCTGTGGCCAGTCAGGTTTGACCATCTCCAAAGATGAAGAGTCCAAAACCTCTCTATGCAACCTGCTCCTGGGTTCAACCATCCTCACAGCAAAAAAGTTTTTGCTTAAGTGGAAATTAATGTATTTTCAACTCGTGTCCATTCCCTCTTGTCCTGTCACGAGGCACCATTGAGAAAAGCCTGAATCCATCTTCTGTAGTCCCTGAATACCTACACATCAGGTATTCATACACATTGGGTAGACCCCCGAGACTTCTCTTCTCTGTGTTGGACAGTCCCAGCTCTCATCTCTCCTTGTTTGAATGGACACACTGAGGCCTGAATCATCCTTGTGACACTTGCTGGGCTGTCTCCAGTATGTCCAAGTCTCTCATACTGAGGAGCCTAGAACCGGACTCACCACTCCAGACGTGTCTCAAGAGTGCTGAGCAGAGAGGGAGATCACCTCCCTTGACCTGCTGGCAACACTCTGCCCAACCGCACCTTTAGTACCATTAGCACACTGATGGCTCACGGGCAGCTTGCCTACCAGGACCCCTCACATTAACCTCAGCTTGAGCTACTTGACACCAGTCAAGCAAAAAACCCCAACCAAAACCCAAAACAACCAAACAACCCAGTTGTTGATTTTGATGAACTATTATTATTAAAAGATAAACCTATTTCTCTCTTTGTCCTGCCCAACCCCAATCCTCAGAGGGATTTTATATATTTATTTATTAACTGTCACATTCAACCTATTCAACATCTACATCTACCCTATGGAGATACAGGGGAGACATCCCTTAGCTACAGCACTAGACAAAGAAGTGACACCCTTATCTCAGGAACCAGTGCTGAATATTCAGAAAAACACAAGTATTTGGCACGGCTTCTAAAACAAACACTTCTTGAAGTATTTATAAGAAAAATGACACAGTCCATTATTGGCAGGGATGGAGTGTGAAAAAGGAGAAAAAGTAATGGTCCACTTTTGTTTGGCAGACTCTAGAAATTCCTCCATTCAAACACACTGCTTGTTTTGAAAACTCAGCTAATTGGCAGAAAGCAAAAACACCTCGAAAACCTGTGAGGTCTAATATTTTATAAATAGGTCCCCTAAATCACAGCAAGTTAAAATCCTGATGGTATGGTTTCACTATACATATTTTAGACCCCCTCCTTTCTCCTGACTG
Source organism: Eurypyga helias (assembly GCF_000690775.1). Taxonomy (NCBI): domain Eukaryota; kingdom Metazoa; phylum Chordata; class Aves; order Eurypygiformes; family Eurypygidae; genus Eurypyga; species Eurypyga helias. Next base: position 18,087 of record NW_010254307.1, read on the forward strand.
GATACTAATCCCAGTTATCCCTTATTTCCTGGCTTCATGGACCATGACATTTACCTTTTTTTTTTTTTTGGCAACTTGTGGATGTTTTAAGGTAAACATGGGGTACAGCAACTGTTTCCGTTCCTTTATGTCTGATTGCCTCACAGCTCAATTTGATGAGATGTCTAAATCACTCTCTTTGTAGCTGCTGTCCCATTTTGTCAAGACGATGAATCACACCAGACCATGTGCAAACGAGTGGGCAGTAACAAAAAATCCCGCGCGCTTGTTGTCAGTGCTTGTAGTATTCCAAGGTTGATGAGGGTCCATTGCTCACAAGGATGAGGAAACAGCGGTGGTGACTAAAACCAGGCAGTCATTTTGGAAACTCTCCCATGATTTTGTGAGTGCATCACGAATGTGACCTGCAACCTCTGCGCTTTCCTAGGCTGCATGAAGGCGGCCATGAGATGTTGATCTACATCTACTGAAGAACTAGAGCAAGACCAACTACAAAACACTTCTGCTGTTTTCTAAGCCAGGATCTGAATTGCAGGTACTTACAGAGAAGAAAAGAAGGGCATTACTCACTACTGACTATATTCAATTTCTCATCTTAGTAATGACAGTGGGTATATAAATAATTACATCGAACTCCAGCATGTCCCTTCTGAATCCCACCTGTGTGCATACCACATTTAGGACCCTGATATTAAACTGAAAGAGGAAGACAAAGGAAGGAGCTGGACTGTCATGGAGAGAAGAGGACTGAAATCTGATACAAGAAGTGCACAGTTCCAGCTGTTGGCAAAAGTCAGCTGTAACACAGCAGTTATAACAACAAACACAAACAGTAACAAGGGGTAACAGTACAAACTAGGGATTCATTGGATACATCAGGTTTTTCAAAGTGACTGGACTGATGCTAATCATCAAAGTGTATCATAAAAAAAATATATATTGGTTGAATTTTTTGAATTCTCAAAGATAATCTTGTTTGGGAAGTCATGGATGAAACTCCGGAAGCCTGGAAAGGACCAACATCTTTAAAATGAAACCAAACCAACTTCAATCCCCCCTTAAAGGACTAAGCAGATGGGGCCTACCTGACAACAAGGAGGCGATTTATTCTTGACAAATCCACATTGGCTGATACTCATGGCCAAACTGATTGTTTCTGCCTTTTACAGGATAACAGATCTTGTGGACAGAAGAAAACCAGCATATAATGTGAGAGATACTGAGTTTCAATGCCATTTTCACATGACATCTCAGTAAGCTAACTCTGAAAACCTTACTTCTAGGGCTGCAACGATCAGTCTGGGAGAATATATCAGCACAGCTCCTCAAAGATTGGTCCTGGACCTAACAATAGGATATTTTCATTACTGCTTGTGGGATGGGACAGAGAAGATGCATTAAAAAGACATGCAGATCCCAAACGAAAAGGAGGTGCCAGTGCACTGGTGAAAGGATTGGCTTTGGCAAACTGAGTAGGTGGTTTGGCAATTCAGCAAGCACAAATGCAAAGTTATGTAGTTTGAGGACAGTGAATTGCACAAATACATGACGAGAAATCACTAACGGGGCAATTCTTCAGAAAGGTTCAGAGGCTGGATTGAGTCACAGGCTGCTGCGAAGAAGCCGGACGCCAAAGTACAGAGCACAAACAGGAGAGCTGTTGGCTGGATGTGAAGAAATCCCTCTGCTCCGCGTGGCATTAAAGCAGCCCAGCTGAAGTACTGCACCATGCTTTGAAAACTGTACATCAAAAAAACACAGGAGGGGGGAAAAAAAGTCAGACAAATATTAAAGTATCATCAAATATGACAACAGAGCAGAAGATTGAGGGAAGTCCAGCTACATCTTTGCAGAAGTCAAGGAAACCACACATCCTGCCTTCTAGTCTTTCTAGGGCAGCAAATTTCATTAGTTTCCCTGATTGGAAAACGCTGTGCAGTGTCCGCTTGGTCCCTACAAAAAGTTTACCCCTTTTTCTGCCACTGTGCTGTGTACTTCCCTCCTACAAGGAGCCTTTGCAGCCTGCTGCAGCTCTCTGCCAGCTAACAGCACTACCCTACTCTGTGGGACCATTTACAGGCCCAGCACAGGCAGTCGAGCAATCCCTCCCTCCGCGGCACTTAACTTGACCCGAGGACCATACGCAATGGCAGCCGCCTCCCGTCCCCCCTCCCTTTTCAGACACGACATGCATCACGCAGTACCACTGCGACAAACTAAAGAGCAACGACGCTGTGCACCACCTCCTGCGGCCGCTCACTGCATCGCCTGCAGGTCATCTCCAAACCCCACGTATGCGTACAGCAGAACAGCGTGTATTTGTTTAAGTCACGCACGCGGGTTCATCTGACAGTAAGGCAGGACCCCTTGCTGCTGCAGGGCAGTGCTCTAAGCCACAGGTTATTCAGGGATGCCTCTTCCATTCTGTCCTGATGGAGATTTTCCACTACACATGCTTAAGCTGCCCTGGGCTCAGACAGACTGGCTGGAAGGAGACCTGAACCTGACTCTCCTGACCTCCAGACGAGCCCACTCTTCACCTTGGCCTTCTGGTTCATAGGGCTCTTGCTTTCTGCATCTCCCCTGGAAGGGTCAACAGTTAACTGAGGTTAAGTTTCAATAAATGTTTTGGTTCTGCTTTCTCCAAAAGACAAAACCCAGCTTTCAAAACATCCCAAGTCGCTTCAGGGTTGGTATTTTAAATTCTTTCAAACATCTCGACTTGTTTTCCTCAATTCCTCAACTATGGCAATTTGAGAGTGACTTGGTTCCATGTTCTGCAAAGTGCATGTCTGGGAGCTGCCTCATTTGCACACTTCCTCCAATCCATGGATACCAAATACAGACAAAAATTTACATCCCCATTGCAGTGGTCAGGACTAGAGAAATTATAGAAGACAAAACATTTTGTTCTTCCAGCCTCCATCAACCTTGAGCTGTGCAGATCCAAGTCGTGTTTTTGTGAAGCTGCGTGTTTACAAGAAGCGGAATCCCCTTTGCCGACTCTTCAATTCCTCTTTGCACCCACCTCTTCCCTCCTCCACCCTTCCAGGCTTAACCTTTTGTTCCTTTGTTCTTGGCTCTTGCTCAAGCCTTTCCACTAACCACCAGCACCTTAAGGATGACTGACTTATGGACACCTATTGCATACGTAGGGCCGGACTCAGTGGTTGCACCTATCAGTTTATACCTTCCTGTTCCTTGACACAGTGGTAGTGGAGTCATCTTAATATATTTAATCTGGGCTGGGCTTTAATCAGCACCGGTGACTAATGCAAAACAATCTAGGAGGGAGGGAAAAAGAAAGGGGGGGAAAAAAAAAAAAAAAAAAGAGCACACTCCCTCTGCCACCTCCCTATCTCTAACAAAATACCTCTTACAACAAATTCCTGATGCCAGTGAACAAAGTTCCTGGATTTTTAATGCCTTCATTCCATTTCTCAGGCTGTCCTTTCCAGATAGCCTCAGAGCAGTGGGGCAGTCCTGCTCTGCTGTAACAGTGGTTAAAGCTCCAACAGTTGCCTTACAACACAGCTGAGACCAGAGTGACTTAACTCTTAACACTGACTTGTCTGATAACGATGAGAATTCCAGGCAAAAGCATATAAGAAAAGAATAAAAATCAAGTGAAACAGAAGAAAACACCACACACTTCACTCTGGCTTTGCTTCGCAGCTTCACGCAGAGGCACAGCAGCGGGGCTGGCAAGTAACAGTCCTGCAGAAATGGAAGTTAAACACTGTAGAATAAGAACTGATGTCACCTTTGATATGCTCATTATTTCAGGACATGGGTTTGTAGAAAGATACCTTTCACTAGGACAACTAATACATTGGAAAAAACAGCTAACTCTCTGTATCTCAGCTTTGTTCAAAATAATATGTAGAAAATCCTTTTCTACATAATAAACACAGCCTGTCCCATCTCTCCAGGACAGAAGGAGCCCAGAACTGGTCTTCCTTGTGGTAAGGCTGAAAAATTAGTTACATTTTTCCTCCAATTAAAAAAAAAAAAAAAAATCAGCAGTCTCAGAATAAGACTAGCATTTCAGAACCCATTAAGATGCTTTAAAAAAATTACTTAAAAGCTTCAACAACAGTACTACAGTGATATTCTCCTAACACTACCTCCTGGAGCTTTCCTGCACACCTACATTTCTCAGCATACATTTGGACCTTCCAGTACACTTGAACACGTATACAAACAGGACCTGATGCTTATAGTTTTTGTAGGACCAAAGATGTACCAGCACACATCATCAACATAGTTTCTTTATGCTTTACTTTCCCACAAAAACAAAAGTGGTTCAAACCAGTAAAGCCAGTAACAAAATGCCTCAGTTGCTGCAAAACCACAGTGCTTCCCACCCTTCATGTCTGAGTTTGGGAAGGCTTTTGAAATCAAATTCCTCACATACAGCACAGATCAGAGTGTCAGGATCAGCTTCCTGTTTTCTTCTCAGCTCCCCTTTCTTATAATCAAAAGAAGAAAGCAATTTGCTTTTGTAATCCTGGGAATTATTGGTATTCTGAAACACTACTTGGGTGTTTTCCTCCGGAATCAGAACAGGAAAAAATAGTTTCAGGGAAGATTTTCCTTTCTGTTTCTCAGAGCTGTGTCTGGTGGGAAGAGAAAGGAACTGAGGAAAACAGGCATAGAACTTGGAGAGGACCGACGACTATGCCTTATAACAATGTAAAGCCATCCTCTCCCTCGCTAGCAAGTCAGCTTTTGTAAAAATCACAAATCCATGCCTTAACTGATATGTATTGGCACATCCTTCCACAAAAAAACTGAACTAGCACTTATAGGCAGAGTATCTTCTGTGAGTCATTGAGGAAACGTTACATCCTCTGCCACCTGGAGGTTAGTTTTAAGATCCTTGAATATAGCAGGGCAGGGATCAGGTGCCACGACAAAGACAAAAAGCAGCTGGAAATTAGATAGAAAACCAAAACGCATTGCGCTACCATAGAAATCCTTTTCTCGTCACCAACTGTACAGTTGGGTCACCTGCTAAATGGGACGCAGACAACATACAAAACACACAGAAAAGGAATCAGATACCGAGAGGCTTCTGCACTCGGTAGGAAAGATTAAATAAGCTCAAAGTTCTTCAGTAGGAAGAGATATGACTGATGTCTGAGGATTATAAAGTCATGAGTGAACAATGTGGTAAACAGAGGACTAGTACTTGCTGGTTTTCATAATGCCAGAACTCAGTATCAAGTGGAAAAAACCGAAACAAACAAAAAAGTTATTGCATAAATAAAAAGGTACAGTTGGATTTGGAAACTGACTGCCATGGGATGTTTTGGATGGCAAAAGGGTAAGTGGTTTCAAAACTGGTCGGATGAATTGAAGAAAGAAAGGGCTGTTGGCTTTTCAGCACAAGTGGGGATGCACAACTGGCTCAGGAAGTCCCTAAATCATGAGCTGACAAAAGCCAGCAAGGAATCCTCAGGGAAATAAGATTACGAACAGAGCAAATATACAGTCATCGCTGTATTATTCATTACTGGCCTCTGCCAGAGGCTGATCCTAGATCCTCTGTCAAGGACTACAGATTTCTCACTCTTGTGCTGGCACATAGACAAAAGGACCAAAGCTCTGTATCTCTTGTTTCTAGGAGATGCCTACAGAAAGTCTGTCTTGGTCTGGGACTTTGTACAATCAATTTCAGTCCTGTTCATTCTAACTGTCTCTGAGTATCTGGAAAACTGATGCATAAAAGATAAGAAATCAGACTAGTATATGACATAATTCATTTTGATGACTGAATTATTTGCTGGTGTACCTGTAAGACACCACTACAGCATGAAGGACATACTGAAATTACCAAGGTCTGACATTGCAAAATGCTCTTCTGGGTACAGATACCTCTTTACTCAACTTCTTAAAGCACACCAAAACACACCAATCCAGGTAGCAATTCAGCTGAGAGACATCCCTACCGTACAAAGCAAGCAAAAATAGTTGGTTCCTGGCCATTCAGCTACCTTGCCTTCTTCCCTTAAAATCCCTACAAGAACTCCATTATTTATTTAAAAAAACAACACAAACCATCACCAGTCAGATTTTCTTCACTATTTTCTCTCACTGCTTTTAAAAGGGGCCTTTTTTGAGGAATCCCTTTCAGTAGGCTTACTATAAAAGCATCCTTTGCTGAAGGTACTTGCAAGTAGTGCCCTTTACAACAGGTATACTCGACTACATCTGCTGACGCATCTCATCAGTGTTAACAAAAGACAAGAGAGCTCTCTAAGGTATGTGTGGCACAACACATCCCTCTCTACCCACCTGACAGATCTGTTGTAGAGCCTCTGAATGGACTAGACAAACCTAAATTCGAAACTTTTAGTATCCTCCCCACATCCTCCACCCCCAGGATTTTTTCTCTGAATGCCCACTGAATAACCTGGAGGAAGACACACATATTGTGGTTTCCCATCTCCACAAAGTGAAATTCCCTCTGGTTAACCACCTGCTAACAGCGTAACATGGCATTTGCCTCACCATTAACCTTAACCAGAAGGCACATGGACAGCACAGCTGTGTTAGTTCACAAAACTCCACTGCTGGAGGTTTTCACTTTTGAAAATCCAGGGATTTTGCACCTATTTTCTCAAGAAAAGGAGTTGCTTCCTGCAGTTCTTTAAACATGCTCCCCCCCACCCCCCAGATTTTACCCGGGTACTTTTGACCATAACCACGCAGGAGGACAGAACGTTCACTTCCTTCTCCGGCACGCTGAAATTCCCTGATTTCATCATGCGCCCGAGGACGCGGCACAGGAAGCCAAGAACCTCGCTGCTTAACGACAGCCCGAGGACAACACAGCTGCCTGGGAAAGCATAACAGACACTTCACTTGACTTTATTCAAACAAGTTTTGCAAACAGCCATGACCGGGGGCACGTGCAGACACACAGGAACACACAGCTTTATCATGGAACCTGGGGTGACAGCCAGAAGCAGCTTCACTGCCACAGCTACCAACTTCTCCTTACAACACTGCATTTTTAAGCTTTTCATGTCACGAAAACTGCTGCAATAGGGAACGCTCACCACATCCAGCTTATTTGACCAGGGGTTTTATAACCATCCTGGGAATGAAGCAGCAGCATTAGAGCCTCACTAATCACTGCAATACCGTAATGCCCCTACGTTACTTTAAGTGGAACATACTTTATGCCTATCACAAATAGGTTAAAAAAGCCCTCCTAGAAGTCAGAAGAATAATTACCTCAGACCTCTCTCAATATTGACCTGGTAAAACTACCAATAACATCAGGAACTGAAATCCTGAAGTTAGGACTGAGGAAACCTACTTTTTTTCCCTTCCATTTAACCAACTTTAAATGCATCTGCATAGCACATCAGAAGAACAGGAGTGAGACTCCAGGTGCCCACCTTTAAAGCAAGCTGCTATCCACATGAACCTTGTGCAGAAACATCAACTGCTTGTGTTATTACTCTGCTGCCTACCGCCAAGCAGCTCTGCTTGTGCCTGCTCAGGGCAGCCAGAAGCAAAATCACAGCAGCACTACTGGGAACCACAAGCATAGTGTCATACACTTGCTCTTCGTTCCTGGGAGACAAAGCCCATCTCTGGAAGCTCCCCAAAGAGCATCTCTAAACACAACAGGCAACATGTGGTTGCAGGGGCAGTTCCATTCATTCAGAGCACACACCAAAGCCTCTCCTCTCCCCAGCCTCCTCTGACCATACAGGAACAGGAGAGGATTTCTCACATTTCCTGGACAGGAATGGGGAAACATCACTCAAATCCACCCCTGAGACAGGAGAGCTGATGTACAAAATAAAATCCCTGCGTGTTAAAAGCGGTTACAAAACCATCAGCGTTCAAGCAACCCCAGAGGGCTGGCGTCACTCTGCATAACCAAGAGGACCCAGAAGCAATGTGGAAATTCCATCCTTAAGTCATCGACTGTGACATCCTCCGGCAGTTTTCATCACTGCTACTTCATGTTAGAAGAAAAGAAAACCATCTTTCATCTCACAGCGTGGCCCCTTTTATTGCTCGTTACTCGAACTGTTACATGCACAGGTTTTTTCTGATTCAGCCAGAGGGCCAAGTGCTCCCCCCCCCCCTTTTTTTTTTTTTATAAGATTTCTAAATTTTTCTGGGTTTTCCCCCCTGTCTCCCCATCCAGCGACTGAATTATGTACCTGCGGTCAGAGCTGCTGTGTGCCAGACGTTATCTTGCAGTCATGCGGCTAGTCTGCCATATCACACGGCCACATGGGTTGTGTCACCCCTCCTGAACAGGTTCCTGGTGCTGCTTGTCCCCCCTTCCCTGACCAGGGGACTGCTTTTCCAAAAATGCAGGATCATGTACAGCAGAGGTATAAACCATAAATAGCCTTCTGATGTTACCATGAACCTGTTGTTCGTGGTATGAGCCATGAAGTGAGAACAAGCTTCAGATCTCCTTGCTGAGATCATCTACAGATCATCTTTGTCAGCCCCAGAGACAGAGGTGTGAAGCCTTTAGAGATGCAGGACAGTCTTGAAGCAATGCATGGACAAAAGACAGACCACAGCAGCTACGTTCGATACATCAAATCACCCTTCTCCCACACAAATCTCTCCTTTCTCCTGCCCCAGGATTCTCCTCATACTTCCAAACTGTTCCCTTTTTTCACACTGGCACAACCTGGCAGTCCAACAGAGATGTAAATGGTAACAACCATCAACCCTGCAAAAAATCAAGGGGAAAGATGGGAGAGAGAAAAACAGGAAAGACAAAGTGTTATCTCTCTTTACATAGAATCATAGTGCTTCGGCTTCTTCACTCCATAAGTGTTAAATCCAGCTGGTTTTGGTCCTTCTCCTTGCCGGCAGATGAACGGACAAGACTTTGGAGCTTGTCGAAGATTGACTGGTAACTGTGGTGAAGACCCCAGAGCAGGGCAAGCTGCCACCTGCAGCCATGGCGACACAAGGGAGTGGAGAGGCTGCAGTTGATGCGTGCACAGAACATCCATCTCCGAACCCGCAGCAGTGAGGGCTGAGAAAGCTCCTCCAACTCAGCAAGGTCTGTCCATGGGCTCTCTGCTTATTACTGCTCACTGCTGCCCTGTGAAGGCCACCTGAATCACCACCCTGTCCACGATTCTGCCTGCGACAAGCACCAGCAGGGCATCCGTAGGAAAAGCATCCGTGCCACACCCACGCAGCTTCTTTCTCATCTGGAACGAAAGAAAAAAGTTGTACCTCAAGGAAGGCATAGATAGACACAGAAAAGACCCCAGAGGAGAAGAAAACAATCCCCTTAATGCAGATACAATTTATTCAGCATACTATAAAAAATGCAGTATAGTGGCCACACCTAAAGAAATCAAAAGTATTATTATAAGAAATAAATACTAATTTAAAAAGGGTGGAAAGAGTAATTTCTTATGTGGTCAACCAACATTAGAAGCAGGATATGACCTTCTATTGACTTGTTACAAATCCTGAAAAGAAAGGAGAGAGGTGAAATTAGCCCAGACAATGAAATGTGAAAGTTGGATAAATCAGTGGAAAGCTGAAAAATTCAGATAAACTCGAGAATTCTGAGAACACCAAACTAAACAAAAGGAACGGCACAGGAAGAGAGCCTTCCAATGGATGAGCTGGAGTGTCATGCAAACCCACAGTTTCTTACTTTATCTAAAAGGTCTCATTGTTTTATCAGAGAAAGTTCTGTTATTGTTCTATGATGATGTTAATAAGGTCTGTGCAAATATTCCTGGGTGTGAGAGAAAAAAAAAAACCAGAGCAGCTTCAGGTGCTCAGTAACTTCTGCACAAGGCACGGTTGAGACTTTTCAACATAAATTACAACTTCCAGTTCTGACTGGATGCTAACTTACTATGGTATGTCTTTTGGGGTTTGTTTAGATGACTCCTTGTACCATGAAAGGGAGCTAATCACTGATTACCACCCTTTGACAGCCCCAAAAATGAATACAGCACAACTAGTGATTTTTTTTATGCTCATAAAATAGGGTATGGCACAGCGAAAGCAGAATTTTGTTTCTTCTGATCCCATGGTGAGCTACCACTTAACAGCAGTGACACATATGTTGTTTTTAAAGAGTGGTATTTAAAACTAAAGCGTTCAATCAAATATGAAACTCCCACCATTATTCAGAAGGATAGTTTCAGCGATGTTGTGTTTGTACACTACTAGCCAATAGAACAGCATTATCTAAAAAATCAGAGACAGCGTGTTGAAGGAATGCCTGACAGGTAGCATTACCTTTTAGCAGAAAAAACCCAAACCCAACCATAAAAGCTTGTAGAAGGCAAAGATGAATAGAGAACACAACTCTGGATAAGCAGCACACTCCCAAAACGGCATCACTAGTGTAAGCGAAGGAGTCCCTGATTCTGTATTGATGCTAAATGAGCTTCTACCTTAGCAAAAATAAAAAGCCATCAGGCACAGGAAAGAAAACGATCACGATGGTAGGCAACAAATGGCAACTTCAGAAAGGTTCCAGCTCAGACCTGAGTCTTCATCTGCTGTAGCCCAGCATGACCTTGATGCGTGACCTCTTCAGCACACACAACCTGAATGAGAACTCCCGCTGTTCTGATGTTCACTGTGATGAAGGTAGAAGCAATGTCCCTCCTCCCCTCGCCCAAGCAAAAAAAACCCCACTCCAAAACCCTAAGAGGAATTGACATGAGCCTAATGAGCACTGGCCCTTTGAGGCAGACACAGTGGAACATCTTGGGATTTCCTACCCAGCGTGTGCATTCCCATTGCAGAGCAATGAAAATTCTTAGGGCTGTGAAACTGTGCCACCTATGTGATCTTTCAGACAGCTTTGGGGAGAGGACTAAACGAGATAATTTGCTGCTGTGGTTTGGTTAAAGATGGTTTCCTGTGAGGCTGGGCCTTCAGCATATGTTTCAAAAGAGAGGGGAAAAAAGGACTGACAAGCAAGCTAGACGCAAGCTTAGACTCTCCAGGAAACCACAAATAACCCCCCTGAAGACTGCAGAAAGTGCTATTTCTGTGCCTCTATCATCTTTTAAGGAGACAAGAGTGGAGGAGGAAGGGCTAGAAAAAACCTAGGCATGAAACCAGAGCTGAACTCATGCTGAATGAACGTGGGCACAAAGGAAATAACAACTGGGGAATGCCAAACCCTACTGAAGTCAATGGGAATTTTATCAGCAGCTTGATGGAGCTGGGGCTTCACCCGAAGGTGAAAATCCTCCTAGACAGGAACAAAGACAGACAGCGGCTATCAGTGCGGGAGCCATGCATGGGAATGCCCCAGTAGACATGAGCAAGCTATACATGAACGGCGGCTGGAATTACCAAGATGGCTAGAGCTACTGCAAGGTTAAACCACTACAACCAGACTGTGGTTAAGGGATGCTGATATTTTAAGCAGGTCTTCTGCACAGCAAGAAAGAAAATGAGGTATGGAAATTGTTAGTGGGATACTGTTTGTGCATCATTAGCAGTACTAGCCTTCACCTAAAGGGTTTGGAAACCTCATGGTCAAGAGCAGAGGTTAGCCTCACCACTGCCTGTAGCAGAGGTACTCTGCATTTGCTCTGGCTCCAAAGCTGTACTTGAGAGACACACAGCTTGCAGAGACAACACTGGAGTGAGGTTCATCTGCTTCATTTGGCTCTGACACCTAAAACTGGGCAACATTTCGAATAGATCAGCTAGAAGAGGGAAAGCATTTATATCAGATTAATGGCTCTTAAGACATTGAACTGATCTTCCCCTCTTCCATGCCTCATAGCTCAAACTCATTTTCGAGCAGTGAAAAAACAGAACGCTGCACTCATTCGGCTGAACTCCAGCTTTACGTTACACTTGCACTGCTGGAAACCACAGGCACTTAACAAGCTTCAAATTATGACTGCCCTGCTAAGAACTAGAGCAGAAATCAAACACTAAAAATGGAGAAATAGCAGTTGGTTGAAAGACCTTTATCTGACCAAGGCCAAACAGTGCTTAGCAGGAACTTATGAGAAAGCTTTTCCCCATACTATCATTTTTCAAAAAATTAAGGGGGAATTAAATCAAAACATTAAGAGAGAAAGTCTTCTGTAGCACGTGACAAATCTATCCAGTGATAAGTAAAGTACAGAGCATTTCTCTGCATAACAATGTTTTGAATATTACAGCCTTTCAATCAAGTGACAGGTCCTGTTTGACCATAGTTCCAAATATATTCACATTTTGCATTCGAAACTCATGAAGTGTTTTGGGTTGGTTTTGGTTTTGTTTTATTTAAACTTGTATTTGCAACTGTATGATGGTAGCAAGGTAAAGTTTCCTCTTGAAAATAACTGTTGCTCCAAGTGAAACAATAAAGCTACAGGGAAAAAGAAGGAAAAGGAGCTTTTCCTCTCTTAACAGGAAAACCCTTCTTAGGAATAATGACTAGCCCATGCTAACACACACAGGTGACCCTGGCTTGATGCACAGGCAACTTTTGTGTTCCCCCATCACTACAAAATTTAGTCTATATTTAAATGGGTCTCCAGTTTGAACATGAAGAGGATCCCACAGACAAGGCAGGGATGCTCCACACTCTGCCAGTGATTTATTGTACTGCTTTCAACAAGTCATTTCACCCCCCCCAGTTTACCCTCCTGATGACCTTACAAGTGTCATGCATGCCCTAAGCATGAATGTGTACAAGAAAAGTGCAATCTAAGTACAAAATAATCTTATCAGATCAGGTTTTTCTTTGGTGCTTGTTTACTAGCATGAACTACAGTGAAAGGTTATTAGGGTTACAAGTATAAGCACACTCAAAGTTAAGAAATGACTCTCCGGTAAAGCATCAGTTCAGCTCCTTTGTGTATGTGCTATGGTTGCGTATTTACAACTGTATCACCAGGACACTCTTGCTTTACTGCAGGCGTAAGTGGACTTAACTGGGGGTAGGATCACTGCAGTGAAGGAGACACGGATACACCAGGCATTCTTGAGGTGCAGGTGTTAAGGCATGCTGGAGAGAAGAAATCCTAAGAAAAGCCCTTCCTCCTTGGCTGCCACTCCCTACCTTTCAACTCCTCACATAGAGGAGCTCTGTAGCTGCTTCAGCTGAGGATGAGGTGAACTGAGGTTGACACTCAGGCGGACTGTGCCTGCAGCAGAGAGGCCCTCTGCATTTGGGCTGCCTCTTTATTCCTTTAGGCTCCCACTGTGGCTTGGGCCCACTTTCCATGGAACAGATACACTCCCTGGAAGCTCTGTTTCCTTTTCCCTCAAAGGGGAGCAGGTCATAAGAGAGGACAAAGCAGCAGCAGGCTGAGAGGCCAAGTCCTTGTCTGTGCACCTCCTCAGAGGCCGATGGGCCAGGAGCAGAGGTCCACAGCTGATGTGCTGGGAGCTCAGAAAGCACAGGACAGCTTGGAGGCTGTAGCTGGCTTGGCAGTGGAGGAGATAAAGCTTAACTTAACTGGGGGTGCAGAAACGTAAATGTACCCGTGAGACTGAATGGAGCCAGAACTTGATTTGACAGACCTTGGAACTGAAAGTTACTTTGGACTAAATATCCTGTTACTGCAATATGGTTACCATTAACATACATGATGACTCGGTAGATTAAAGAGCCTACAAGTGGGAAGAAGCCAGAAGTTTGTAAAACAGGTGAAAAAGCATTTATCAAAGAAGAGGAAAGAAACACAATTGTTTGCATGTAAAGTCTCCGTGCCTGTACTGAAAAGAGCCACCCATGGTCAGTGAGG
>NW_010254308.1:0-4981 GCF_000690775.1 Eurypyga helias
ATGAGGTTGGCATGGTCCCACCTCATGGGTGGAGGTGAAGTTATCTGCTCCACCTGCAAGTCTGAGGGAAAGGTGGTGTCGAGGAACACAGCCGGCAGCAGGGTGGGCTGGCAGCTGCCCCTCCCGCAGGCATGGCCAGGAGGGGAGCAGAAAGCCTGAGCAGGATCTCGTTGAGCTCAGGCTGGTCCCACTCCAGCCAGACTCCCTCCGCACAAACCTTACCTAAACCTGAGCACAAGGATGCGGTGAGGATACCTTGTGCACTGCTGATGAGCAGGCACAGAGCTGAGGAGAGGACAGAGCATCTCCTCCCCCAACACTAATGTTGCCCCTTCGCTAAACGCGGTGGTACCGAAGACCCTGGGCGGAGGTGAACGTAGCCCCATCCCAGCCTGCTCCTGCTCCCGCTGCAATCAAAGGTGATGACTGCGACAGCGGCAGGGCACCCGGTCTTGAACAAATATCTCTAGCCATGTGGAAATGGTGAATCACATTTTCTGTATTTTTAAATGATATTTGTTTCTTTTTATGAAATGATTTATTTAAAGCCATTCTACAGCCTAAACATATCCAGATATTACACTAAAAAAAAAAACCAACACCACTATTCTTTTTATAACATGCATCAGATTTCTTCTTGTTTTTAAAAAGCCATGAAACTATTAGTTTTTGAAGTGATGCAAAAATAAACCTGCTGCTCTGAAAAGCCTATAATTAAGAAGGCTGTAATCATTTTTCACTATCTGGCTCCTTTTCAAAGTGTACGTCATTCTTTTGTTCCTCCTGCAGTATATTCTCATGGCAGCAGCAACCATGCTGATCCTAGGCATTAACTACTGTTTAGGAGAATGGAAAGGAGGAGGGCAAAAAGAATGGAGAGAGCAAAGAAAACAATGGTATACAATTCCACAAAACCCCTCACTGTGATATTTGAAAAAGTAGCTTACAAATACCTACCCACACAACGCTTATGAGAGGATTTTTGTGCTCCTTTTAAGGACCTAACCTTCGAACTAAGACCTTTAATTCCTCAGTCTGAGGAAGATATTGACATCAAATCTATTTTTAGTTGACACAAAAAAAAAAAAAAAAGAAAAAGGGGGGGAGGGGAAATCACTGTTAAAAGGAAATAATATATATATTTATGGGAACCTTTTGCCTGGATTCTTTTGAAGGTGTGTGATGGGCCTACCAGTAATCTAAACTAATATTTATTTCTACACAAGAGACAGTAATTAAAACTAGCCTAGGTATCAACGAGGTGCAAAGGTGGCCTCTTCAGGTGCTAGGGACAGCTTCTAGACATCTACCGACAAGGTGCTGTGCCTGTGGAACGAGGAGACCTACAGACGCCTACCACGACCTTCTAACTACAAGCTACACTCTAGAGGTTCTCACATGAAAAAACTGGTATCAGCAGAGTTGTCTTCTGTTAAAGGTATTAGTAAATCAGTCATTATTAGTGCAGAACAGTAATTACTCATTCGTTTGATAATTCTGTTTTGAAAAGGCATGCACAGCAATCAATGTTTCCTATTCCATTTCACATTCGGAATTGCTATTTAACTTGTATTTAGAAATACTCTTTTTGACGCGAAGGTTGGAATCGGGCCTGGTTAAAATTATTTTTTTGAAGGACATAAAAATTGTATGTGTTTGACACTTAAAAGACTACAGAATCATCCGAGGCCCCACAGGGCAAGATTTATGCTGTCGGTGTTTGCGTTTGATACTCAGCTTATGTTGAGGGCCATATCTGCCTGAGCCAGCTGAAGTTCAAAGCGAAGAGCCTTGGCTCACTAGCTCAGGTACAATAATGAGCTCATGCAGCTGGATACAAGTTTTGGGTCGCATCTGCTTCATGCTTAATCAGTGCAGAGCTGCAGCAAACAAGCCAAAGGTTACCTCTGAAAAATCATGAAACACCTAACCAACTTATTTACACAGATGGTTGGCAATGAAGATTGCATGACATTTTTCATGGGAAGAGAAGTGAAATTTTAGTGACCATATTAAAAGACCAACTTAGAGCAGAGCCTTTAGTTTCCTACCTAAACAAATAGATCCATGCAGATATTTTAGATTACATATAACACATACATATATCCTCATTCTGTGGTTCTACACCTTGACTAGGAGTAATGAGAGAGACCATTGGCATAAGAAGAAAATGAGGAATCCAGAGCATCCAGGAAAACAGTCTTAAGGAAATACCATCCAAAATTCTCTCATTGTCTCCAGCTGATTTCCAAGAGACACTATATTCCAGAGTCTGGACTGAAGAACATAGACACTGCATAGCGACTGTATATATGTACCTCAGACTTTGTTCTTGTCTGCAGTACCAGATACCACCCATACGCACATACGTGCACAAACATATGTACGAGATCACGTACAGCCTGTAGGTCGAGAGTTAAACAGAAGCTTTTCCAGCCCTACTTGCTCATGATCCCGAGTTTCAAACACCCTGGTGTTAGCATACGGATGCAGAAGCTCTTGCTGTCTCTTGTACTCTGATGCCTCTTGGACTTGCCAGGCTCCTGCATTTTAAATTTAATCATGTCTATGGATAACACCAGGGCAATAAGGCTTGTAAGGCACATGACAGTGGTTTGTGCATTTGTATCACAAGCCCATAGAAGGCTTTTTGCCCATATATCTACATATCGGTATTCATATGTGTATCTCAGTACTTGCCTTCTGAAATGGATTCTAACCCAGCATCACCACAGCATAAAGCAACACCTGATTTACAAGCTGAGGTATTGCCATGTCGTGACATCCATGAATTAGAAAAGAGACATATTTCCTAGGATCAACGGAACAGTTAATAAGAGCATAAATTGTAAAAACATCTAACTAAGCACACTAATCTATCATGCTAATCTTGAAGCATTAAGTGTAAAATACAACACTTAACAGGCCAAGAACGCCAAACATGCAAACTGATAATCGTTTAAACCGGTCTAGCTATGCCAGATCTAGCTCTGCCAGTTTTCCATCAGCCATAAAACACCGACAGAAAGTTTAATAATATTGGCGTGAAGAAAATATCATATTAGTTGTGTACCAACAGATCATATACTAGCATAGGAATAGGTTTAGGGATAAAAATTTCTGATGGAAAGATATTCAAATTCAAAACAATTTATATCTGCTCTGGACTTCTAAATCACTCCCATCTGGTAAATAATATCACCAGCAGTAAAAAGATACCATAAGGCTTTGTTCTTAGACAGTGAAACCTGCTGTTGTGTGAGAACGCACGATAAAGTTCATCCAAGAATACGGACTTCTGAAAAAAAAGAGAGAGTCAGCCTTTACCTTCACACGATGCAAAATCCTAGAGCAGATAGGGTGTAGCCTGATACTGTGTAGCAAACTGATTTTTTTAAATGGGATTTACTTCTGACTCTTCCTCCATAAGGGATGCCACATATCATGGCACTCATATTTCTCTTCCTTCTTAATTCAGATGGAAAATTTTCTTCTTACTGCAGAAAACACTAGGCTGGGCTAGTCCATCTCACTCACTTGACAGCCTTCAGCAGTTTTCTGGCCATTTATGGAATCCAGACACGCATTAAGTTTGGTTATGAATCAGCATTTTAAGGAAGTCGCAGAATGAACATCATTGTAATGATTATTTGCTGAAAATTCAGACCTTCCCGTAGATACCATGACATGCAGAAAAAAAACCCGAACCCCAAACACAAAAACAGTATTCTTGGAATATCTCTGAACTCATTCCTGTTGAGAAGAGTGTGTTATTCCCACTAAAAGCCAAATCACTGTCTTAGTCACCAAGCTAGGGACAGGCTGAAGGGCCAGAAAACGCAGACAACTATATTCAGATTAAAGACCAATCTAAACCCATTTGCCTGTCAGGCCTGGTTTTGTCCTGTGCATCAAATTTTCTTCTTCATTTCTTGCAGTGCAAGTTACTAACACCGAAATAGATTATCACAGACCTGGTAATTACTTTCCTTCTGTAAGAGAAACCTCCAAGGGCTCAGGGTGATGGATTTTCCGATGAAGGTTTGCAAGAAACAATGAGAGAAGGGCAAGGCTGCTATACTGGGGGAGCGAAAAGCAAGAAAGCTCTGAGGTTTCGAGGTACTTTTCTTTAGGGGGTGAAGAGTACAGAGGGAAAGGGAAGTTAGCAAGACTGCAAGTTCTAAATAAAATTAAGAGACCTGTGAAACCCCATTAAGGTATCCAAGTCTTACTCTGGATTCCGTCCCCCTGCATCACTTTTTTGTCATCCCAGGTTTTCTCATTCACGCTACATTAGAATTTAATATCCTGTCTCTTAACATTTTAGCCGTATCTCTATTAAAAAACAAAAAAAAAAGAGTCGAGAAGCAGCAACAACATCCTCTTGGTTCTCAGTCACGTGATTGCTTCCTTGGTGTACTAAGCTGAACTCCACGAGGTCGCCAAAAAGCCGAAGCTGTACAGATATATAGGTCTGGGGCTGTGCTCAGCCACAAGCAAGCAGAGAGCAGACTGAAAGGTGTCCCTAACAACTTGATACTGCTCCTCTAGGTGAGTTTTATGGGTTCATTACAGATAAAAATAGATCATGTACCACTCTGTTGCTCACCAAAGCACTTAATGTAAAGAGGGAAGCACAACTTCCAGGGATTAATTCAAAAGACTCTGTGAGCTGCAGTTGCTCGTAGAGCTCATCAGTATAAGACCACAGTGACAGCCATAAAACCTTCACCAACAGACCTGTCCTTTTATTTCAGAGAAACTGAACCGAAGGAATGTGTCTGCATTAGAAGCAGCTGCTGAATGAGAGCATCAGGAGGGTAATTTCTCCATTAGCAAAGCTCAGCACAGTGATTTAACAAAATTAGATCCACTATCCATCAATAGTTTGGAAACTATTCAAATTGTTGGGGTATTGGAAATAAAAAGGCCTCTTGGTCTTCTGATTAAAACATTCAACCGTATCCTGGGCTGGATCAGG
>NW_010254309.1:0-15595 GCF_000690775.1 Eurypyga helias
CGGGCTCGCACGGCCCCCGCCATCACCTGCTGCGCGCAAGCCACACAGCCCCGCTGCAACGCAAGGCTCCGTCTTCACCTACTCCTACGGCTCTGACCAAAGCTACCAACAGACTACGGCGTGAACAGGCCGGCACACAGACACGACATGCGACTCTTTTCCCATGTCTCCGCACGCTTCCAACATTCACCTGGGCGGAAGAAGGATGGAGGGGTCACCACTGTACCTCAGGTTTGCACGCCAAGCCCTCACGTCTCACACGGACGCTTGCCAGCCAGGGACAACTACCAACCAACAACGTATCTCACACACCACGGGTCAGCGAAGCCTGTGCCGAGACAACTCGCACTTGACATCCAAACGGGAAAGTTGGCCAAGGATTTATGCGCTACGCGTGAGAAAACTCAAAGAACATCTTTTCAGCAGCCACAAACCAAAATTTACACCCGTTTTCTTTATCAGCTGCTGAATTACACGTGTAATTCCTGCCCGGTTAGTGGTGCGAAGCAGTGGAAACGCTCACATGTGGGCACACAACTCAGTCTGCAGCGTATCGAGCAAGCAAGAGGAAGCTGTTGCTCATTTTTCTTGCCTGATGCCACCCTGCACTGAGGCTCCTCATCCGCCGCACAAGAGTACTGTATTAAGTAGGATTTAGGGTCAGGTAAAATGGTAGTACTGGTTTTGTAATGTTTTCTTAAAATACCACAAGCCTGCAAGGGTCTTTAAGCATAATAAAAACAAGAGAGGTACGTACGCTCGGTGATCTGATTCTTTGCAGTTTTGGCTACTAAAGATGCTTCACAGTCCAGGGGAAAAAAAAAAAAGAAAATCAGAAAGTATTTATTTTATTTGCTTAGAAACATAAGACCCAGGATTCTGATTTAGTCCCCACGTTGGGGCGCGCACCGGAGAGCGCTTAGGCGGTAGGCTCAGGTTTCCTTGGTAGTTAAGGCCGGGTTAGGATGCGTCCTTAGACACAAGGAAGGAAAGAAACCTCTTCAAATAAAAATGTCTCTGTCCAAGCGGTAAGAACTGGCAGAGAACATAAGGAGCAGCAAAGCAGCAGCTTTTTAAACACATCCTCTGAAAATAACTACACCCCCCCCCATTCCCCTGTAATTTAGGCTGCATGACAGTCCACACCCAAGATGACAGAGAATGGCAAAGAAGCCTGAGTCGTAACTGGTTTACACACCCACAGAGCACACACGTGTAAAACGGGAGTCAACTGCAGCGCTGCAAGTGCCTGCCCTGCACCCGCGGGGCATGACGCACTCCGCTTCGCCACCCCTTACCCACTCCTCCAGCCCGCCTGCAAATCCCTCCAGTGTTCAAGAGGGGTCGTTTTAGGCGCGCTCCTTTTAAAATTTAACCGGCTTAAATATTTCTGGAGTCTGTTGTAAAAGAAATACCACATCATCTAAATTTCATGATTATAACGAGGGTCTGGCTCGAAACCAAGAATTCCATTTTGCCTTTTTTATTATTTATTTATTTTAATTTCAACATTTGGTTGTGTTCCAAAGCAGAACAAACCATTCAAAAAATTCAAGAGGAGACAGATGGGATGTGGGAGGGCAAAGTTCAAGCCCCCTGGTCTGCATCAGGCAAAAAGCCCTCAGCACCAAGCTGTTCTAATAGTTCTTCCCCCCTTTTTAAGTTTTAAGCAGAAATTTCATTTGGGACCTTGAGAAACTTTCCCCCAGAAATAGTTGCATGGAGACAGATAGTAGCTGCGAGAGCTTTCTGTTAAATCAGCGTTTTCCATTCAAGGAACAGCTTACTGGAAAGTTCCCAACCAACTCCAATTGCAGCATCCTTTTTAAATATGTCTAGGTTTTCAGCAGCACATTAAAAACCCACAAGCAAGCAGGCCCTTATTGTTATTTAATATTTTGTGTTACTCGGATTACAGCTATTAAGTAAGACGTCTCAAGACACCTTGGTCAACCCAGTGACCTTACACTCGGTGACCTGATTTTTGTCAGTTTGTTAACTCCGGGTTCCAGTGAACCATCAGCAGTCCCTTATCCAACACCAACTACAGCTCTCCCCACCAGATGCTTCCAGCCCAAGAGGGCTCCCTGCCCGGGTAGGGCCCTACAAGGTAGGCACCTTGGCAAGCGTTGGGGAAAGCAGCCTTCGGAGACGACGGCTTCCCACAGCCACTGGTTTTGCAGCTGCCCCGTATGTTTACGGCCATGTGAGCAAGAGGAGCTGCGGTGGCACCTTATGAAACCCTGCCAGTTCACCCAGTAACTGGAGCTGCTCAGCTTGGCACCCTCCCATGCCAGGGGCAATGGCTACGTCCAGGGGAGCGCTGGCCAGCCGGGAGCCAGGTGAGATCCAAGCTCACTCACCCAGCCAGAGCCCAGCACACCACCAAGTACAACTGCCTTGCATCACAGCTCCATCGATGCCTGCAAGCGCCCAGAAGGCAGTGTTTTCATCCCAAGCGTGTGCTGCTATGTCTGCAACACCCACCTGCACAAAACAGGAATCCTTTTTACGAGGAGAAAAGGAAATAAATAACGGGGCACCTTCCCTATCCACGTGCCGGTTTTGAAGCCTACAAAATCCTTGCCCCACACTGCAACGCATCCAGATGGCCTCAACACGCGTGACGACGCAAAGCGGACCGCTTCTTGAAAGGAAACGTGCTTTTTGGTAGAAAATAGCTGTGAAGTAGCCTTCAGTAACTGCTGTGCTATTTCAGAAAACAGCAGTCTTGGAAAGACAAGACAGAAATGGGGAAACATCACGCTCTCGCGTACGTAAACTTGTCAAACCCTCTTCTCACCGTGAAGCATTCCCGCATTATTCATTCTGAGAGGGACCCAATATAAAGCCTTTTTCTTCTTTTCAAAGCTCGCTTATATTTAGTTTTCTTTACCAAGCTGCTCCTTCAGAAAATTCAGTAAACAAAGACAATTTTCTCATATGCTAGAACTTTTCCTTTTCCAGCTCCTAGCCAAGCAGCCACGGTGTGAATCCCTCAGGAAGAGAGGCATTACACGGAACAACGTTGCTGTGCAGAGGGGCTGTGAACGAGAGCCCACAATGTTTTATCCAGACTTCCATGACATTACAGCCCTGCAAAACCCATTACCTCCAGCAAGGTAAAGTATCACTGAGGGTTTATGTAGACGGTATTTTTAAGTGCTATTTTTCAAGTCCAATATAGTTTTCAAACCTTTATCTGGGTTATATGTGAAATAACGAAAATAACGGTAACATAAGTAATAACAGCTCCAACCACGCAACCGATACTCTCTGAGGGTTGAATGCTCGCACACACATGAGTACATGTGTTGGAATATGCACTTCAGTCTACATTCACAGCTTCTGCCAGCCAGGCCTTACTCCCTGTAACTGTAAATCCACAGCAGTTCTTAGGGGAAAACCAGCATTTCTGGTTTTTTTACAGAGCTCCCATTGACTCAATTGTGAGTTTTGCACTGTTGTGTTAGTATGAGAAAAGATAATTCCCTTTAAGGCAAAACACCAATGTTTAAACTACACTCATGCAGAGCATGTCTATCCCCTACACCCTCCTCCCAGTGAATCACCTCCAAAAAATGCTTACATTCCACGAACATGAGAGAGAGATGCATGACTCTTCCCAACAAGGAATGCACTGAAGCCAACCTCATTTCTCTCAGTTACGATGTTCGCTTTCTATACCATGGACAGAGACCTACAGTTTTGGGTTTTTGCCAGCTGCCCTCTATTTGAAACACTTTACTGTCATACAAGTCCCAGCTGTTGCAGTCCCAGTCCTACCAGTTTGGGAAAACACAATGGGATTCCCTTCCAGAGTGCTGGTGTGTACTTATCTAAAGGCTGGCTGCTGAACAGAGTGATAGGGTTTCCCATCCCCCAAAAACTCCCTCTGTATCTCAACATCTTTAAAGAGCGCTCCTAACACAGCTACAGTGTAGAAATACTTTTCTCTTTCATTTTCTCAGGGCACAGTTTCTAGAGATTACAAACAGGGAAGGCTTCTTCTAGGAATATCCAAAAAGGCACCAGGTTTCATTCAAATACAACTTTATGAGAAAATACATGACATGTTCTTAAATGACAGGAATACGTCATTTCCTCCGTGCAGTACTCTGAAACTTCACGAGACGTGAAGGAGGCCTCTAGCGCAGCTCTAAACGCGTTGTACAAAACACAACCGGTTTAATAAAATACAAGCGTGTGTGCGCACACACGCAAAACCGCCAAAGAAAAGAATAAAACCAAGGAACTTCCCATCAAGAAAGCAAAAGGAGTGCCCAAAGAGGACAAAGGTGAAGGGGCAAAGCTAATCTGCAAGAAGGTCAGCCTGAGCAACAAGACAAGGAGTATGTTTAGCCTGGAAAACAAAGGTTGACAGAAAAACTGGAGTGCTTCCTTTCACCGAGCCTGCCCAACCCCTTCTTAAAACATGGCTTTTAGATCACTTCCTACCTCCCCTCCACCAACTCTCTCCCGTGTGCTTCTTCAATCCCACTCACTAAACATACAACGGGATGTAATGTCACTACCCTTTTGCTGTAAAAAGGCAGGATCAGTCCCTATCACCTTTATTGCTTTAATATATGTATTTTAAGTCACATTATAGCTGTCCCTCCTCCCACTTTTTTTTTTTTAAAAGAGCATTTTGGAGGAGTTGAGACACAAGGAAGTTTTTGAAGGAACTCTGAGGCAAGCTGTTGAAACCTATTTCCCTAAACATTTAAACTTAAAAATAATCCCCACACACAGGGGAATGTATCCTGTCCCCTTCCTGCTACAAGACCTCTCTTCCTGCCTGCCTACCTTAAAAACAGGACGGACTTCTCTGCAAACCCTGCTCAGCGCAGAACAGAGAGTGGTGAAAACAGGAGGTCTCCCGAGATCCCCAGGGTGACAGGAATTTCTACCTGCTGTAAGAACACGCTGTTTTAACAAAACTGCTGTCCAGAAAGGTTTGGCCGGTGCATTCTCCCCAGAGTGAACTGCTCCACTCGGAGCACAAGCTGGTGCAGAGACTTGAACCTCAGTTTCCCACATCCCAAGGCAAATGTCCCAGTGACCGAACTACCGAGACAGCGTCTCCCCCCTCCATGGCGCAGGTACCATTGGATCATACGAAGCGGAGCGCTTCCAGCGGTACGTGGAGGTGCAGAGGCTAACTCTGCAGCTCAGAGGCCAGGGAATTCAGTCGGGATGTGGGAAATCTACGTTCAACTCCCTACTTACCTGATTTAAAGCCTGATCTCGAACTGATCTCTCTCAGAAGGTCAGTGCTGTTATCACAGGGGCATACAGATTGTCTTTTCCCCTCCTCTCTGTTCCAAAAGTAATGACCTGGGTTATAAAAGGCTGATGGATCAGAAATATGAGTAAGAAACACAGAAAAAAGAATGGAGGGGGGATATGGTAAAAGACAAAGGGAGACAGGCAGGAGAAGTGAAATGAGAGAAACAGAAGAACAGACAATTAGAAAGGCAGAGAGATGTGAAAGGGGAAATGCAGCTACAATTTGATGCTGAAGCTTTTATTTCCACCAAATTTGTCATCACCAGCAGATTATTTTATCTGAATTAAAGAGCAAACAGCCTGCCTTCCTGTGCCCTGTAACCTTAAGTATTTTGAAATACAGATCCTCTCCCTAACAACTTACAGTCTCCTAAGACTGCCCTCGTTCCCCTCCCCCATACACACGCACTTTGCACTTAAATCTTTCTCATCTCCTCATGCCCTCAATTAATTCATTGTTTTGGCCAATATCTGGAACAGAGTGAAAGCCATACTTACCTCTGATTTTATGCATTTACACAGCAGGAACAAGAATAACTCCAGCTCACCTTTATCTACACCTCTCTAAACGACAAGAGAAAGTTACTGTACAACCTGTTAGCGCCAACAGCAACCCTAAGCTCTCTAAAGCTGTACAGTGACCAGCATTTCCCTTCGCAGAGTTTTGAGATGTACCTCAGGCCTCAAAAGAGTGACTTAATCTGCAACTTCTCTGGCTTACCTCAAAAGGCAGCGTGACTGGCGGCGGTGGTTTTTTCAGTTCTTCGCATTTTCTCTTTTTACATATCCGGTGACTAGTTTTGCGTTTCCTGCAACAGCTGCATTCTTCACAATTTGTTTTCCGCAGACAGGGCTCACAGACTCCACAACGCCTTCGTTTCTTTTTCTCCAGCATAGGGAGCAGAGATGAATATGGAACAGGGTGATCACCAGCTGGATTTTTAAGAGAGGACAGCCCTGAGGCCTCAACTGCTTCAGTGCTGTCGCTCACGTTGGGCTGAACAAAATTCAAGCTTACTCCGACTCTTCCCAGCTGTGATGAATAATCATTATGCTGCAGTCTTGAGTCAGCTGGCAAATCTGCATTTATGGCTTTTTCTGAGGCAAGAGCAGAGATTTCCGTGCTTGAAGGCAACTCCAAAACAAAACCTTCAGAGAATTGTCCAGAGCTTTCACCAGAGATTTTATCAACTGTGCTTTTTTCTAAATCTGGAGAGAAAGTGGGGACATAGCCTGAATTCAGAATTAATGTCTCTGCATCAATACATTTAACAAGCTGTTCAATGTCCTCCACTTCAATATTGTTTAAAGAGGTATGGGAAACTGGTTCACATACTGTAAGTATGTTTTTTGAGTCAGATTCTGAATTCTCCCTTGTACAGCTCAAATCTGAACTTGAGTCAAGTTCTTTGTGAACGGGTACAAAATCCACAGCCAGATTCATGGGGGCTTCTGCAGGCGAGCTTGCGCCTTCGAAATGGAAAAGTGAATTTGATTCGGTGACAGCTACGGAGCTGGAATTTGGACCGATGTTTTTATTCTCAGACTCTAAATCCCAGCCTGCCTTCAAGCAGGACTCCGCAGGTGAGCTTGCATCTTCTAATAAATGTTCTTGTGAGTTAAACTCAGAGGTAACTACGGGTGCAAAATTCGAGTCTTGTTCTTCACTAGGTAGCACCAGGTCCGACTCTGCTTCGATGTGGGATTTGGCAAGTGGGACCGACTCTTCCAATAGCACTGCTGAGCTGAGGTCTGAGGTATCGACAGAACCGGAGTCAGGTTCTTTACTGTTAGGCACCAGATCGAAGGGAGTCTCTGCACACACCTTCGAGTTTGATTCAGAGGTGATTACGGAGTCAGAAGAAGACGGAAGCACGAGCGCAGCCTCTTCAACAAATGCTTCAGCTAAACTCCCCGTATCGAGGTTGCTGGGTGTCTGCTCACAGGGCAGGTCTTCAGGCTTGCAGTGCACCTCTGATGCTTCAGTATCATCATCAGTTACCTGACTGCTTGGAACGCTGTCACTTGTTCCAGGTATTTCCACCTCTCTGCCTTGACTGGCACATACGGTTGCAGGCTCTTCACCTACACTGCGTGGAGTATCTTCTACAGGCAGAGGAGCCAACTCATTTTGTGCTGAATCTTGTTTCAAAACTCTTTCACCTGCTTCAGCGTTTTTTTCTTCTACTACTGCCAGGGCTTCTTGTTCATGTTTTTCCTTTGTTTCTAGCCTTCTCTGTGCTGCAGCTTTCCTGGGTTTGGCAACTGTTGGAGTTTGGGAGAATCTACGGGAGAAAGATCGGTTACGGAGAGACATTGTAAAGCCATTGATGCTGAAATTATCCTGGTTATGAAAGAGGATGTTGTCAGCTTTCTCCAAAGTCACCCAAGATGCTCCAGACAAGGTTCTGGTTACACTGCTCCTGAGAAGTCTACCTGAAGAGCTCATGATTGGTTTCTTCTCTTGCTGTTTCTTCTTAACATCTTTTTCTTGCGCTGGCTTTTTGCCTTTTCCAGAACTAACAGCTTTTGCGGAAGTCTTTGCAGTTTTCTTTCTCACTTGGCTAGATTTCTTTTTGCCCTGGTTAGTTTTCCTTTTGCCTAACTCTTCCTTTTTGGCTAATCTGGAAGGCCTCGCGTGGTGAGCCATGTCTGCGGCGTAGTCGAAATGTTAAGAGGAGAGATGGAAAAAAATCATGAGCTCTTGAGAGAACTTTTCAACAGAAAACTGCATACTCCCATTGCTGCTCTCTGTGGTGATACAGCGTTAACTCTGAAACAGAAGAAAAATACACAAAAGAACATTAACATAATTCTAATTAATCAAGGGCACGCATATGTTAAACTGACCATTTTTTGATACTTAAAAATACACAGGTAGAATTAGGAATACTGGTATTGGACGTTATATTTGATTGACATGAAACCTTTGAAAATACTGCAAAACTGAAAGTTCTCCTAAATGCCTGTAGCACAAAGAAAGAAGCAAACGGAGCTCAAATCACCAGGCAACATCACATATTTACTGTTTCATGTCAGTTCTAAGAAGTTTGAGTTTTCTCCACCTTATTAACAGCTCATTAACCACCCAATTCTCTTGAGTAAGAGCGGGTAGAGTTTACATCCACAGCTTTAATATCCAACAGCAATCCTGTCGCTGTAAGGACATCCAGGGAAAAAGAGCAAAGCTGAGGTTACCGTGTGCACGTGCACTCGTATACACCATCGCCAAGGCACCTCCCCGTCGGCTGCCTGCCATGGTACAATTCCAGGTAAAATGGGAGAAGTAACCAGCTCCCCGAAGAGGTCTAACTTGTGGTGTTACTCACAGGGGAACTGGACCAGGGAAGAATTGCCTTTCCCAGCATTTCCTCCCAGGATAACATACCGACATGCTATATTACATCAGAAGCCTTGATTCTGTCCTGCTAGCTTTATCCTATATCTAGCTATAGCTTGTGTTATGCAGGCAGTCGTCTCTGCTCCATCACTACAGCTACTAACGTATTTGCCTTCAACAAAATACCACACAATCGTCCCAAGCTTTTGTCCCCAAACGCAGCTACGATGGTGAAGTCCCCTAACTCCCCAGATACAACTGAGTCACCTCACAAGACACAACAGTTTCTTCGTGCTCCAAACCAATTTCCTTCAAGGCGAGTTGGGGTTTTTGGAATGTAAACTGATTCTCATAAGTACATAGTTTTTAAGCACATTGTGCTTTTAAGTACCTGAGGAAGGCTTTTAAAGCTTTATTTAGGTGTTTGAATAGATCAGGTGGGTAGACAAGGGCAGCCTAAAAATGGTACCAAGCAGAGCAAGAGGCTCTGTAGCCTCAGGCACGGGAGGGTGCCCTCCCTTCGTCATCATTCCTTGAAATTCCTTAAGCTCAGATCAAGTCACCTAAAGACCACCTGCACCTCACTGATCGGAACAAAATGAAGAACCAGAAGCATAGGATGATGTCCAAAATCCTTACCTCTAAAGGCAGAGAGGGGAAAAATACCCAAAACCAAAACTCCAAAATAAACCCCATAGGTGAATCCTGGCTTGCAAAGAAGTAGAAACGGGAAGAAGGGTGCTGCCAGGCTCCTGACACCACCGCTCCTTCCTATGACCTCAACCCCACTTTGAAGCCAGCAAAGTGATATTTGGAGGCTGCACTTGCCTGCAGTCTGGTCCAAGCTCTGCTAAAGGTGGGGAGAGCTGTGCTAGTGCTGCCCAGTCTACTCAGCACCTCAGGAATGTTTAATGGTACTTAAAAAACAGCCAGATGTGGCTGGTGTAGGGCAAACTAAAAGGCACAGGGCACACGAGGATCAGGCTCCAAGAGCAGAACAGACCCTCCCCAAACCCCAAAAACATAGCTACAGCACAAGGGGTGCCGAAGCCTTACAACCATCCACACCAAACAGTGCTGCAGAGTGCCAAGATAAGCCCATCAGCCCACCGAGGGGATGGTTTAGCACAGCCAACACTCACGGCCTCTGGGTGGGACCACCAGCCCCTGCTGCTCCCCAAACCAGCACGCTGGCAGCCAGCTCGTTTCTGAGTGTCTTAGCCCTGAGCAGGCTGCCCAGCGGCTGCAGCACCTACCAAGGCTAACACTAACTCCCCAAACTCGTTTCAAATAGCTTATTGAAAGCATTTTGAAGCCTAGCTTTCGCTTGGTCAGCAGAAGTAAGCTGACCGATCCTGTGTACTACAACATATAACCATCGTGTGATTATTCTGTGTCACATCTTCATGTTATGTATCAGATGAACACTAAGACAGGAGTTTTTCCACACACTCAAATACTGTTGTGGAGCCAGCACTGCTGTACAAGACAAGGCTACACACGCATGGTAAAGTCAGATCAGCAAATAATGCTCAGCAGACACAAACCAAACAAGCTAACAGCATAAAAACCTGGAGAGACTAAATAGACACGTGTAGGTGTTTATAATTGTGGGTAATGCTTCCAAGGCCACAGAAGAGACCTGACCACCTCCTGCAGCAGCACTCTATTGTTGGGTCAGACACTGAAATAGTGAAATAAATACAGAGCAGAAACGAAGGTAAACGGAGTGCTTTCCTCCCCCTACCCTTCTCTGGAGATGCATGGGAGAACGGGGACATGGCTGTTACCACTCACTCCATGAACTCACTGGCAAAGAGGACACAGGCATCACATCAGCAGGTCCATGAAATAGTTGTTGGCCTGCAAAACGCTTCCCCAGCCTGGAGACTGGGCTCCTCGTTCCAAAGGATAGCCTGGAGGACTGCAAAACCAGCTGGAAGCAAGCAGCAGGCAGAGTATCTGTAGGCACTACTGACTAGCGCTACGTAACGGTAGAGGAAAGGCGAGCTACTTGCAGAGACCATAGCCAGGAGAGCAAGGAAAGAAAGCAAGCAAACAACCAGAAGGGCCAGGCAACAGGGGAATGTGTGAATCAGGAAGGGAACTGAAGAGATAATTTTTTTTTCTTTATCAGCCCTGAAACAGAAGCAGAATAATGAGAGAAAACAGGAGAACTGGAGTGGAAACAGAGGCTGGATTTTCTAAGACACTGAATGTGTATAATGCTTTGCTCATACTACTTCTCTACATAAGCCACTGCTGTTGTGGAAGTTTGGGAAGCATGGTCATCAAAATTCTCAGTAGAGGCTTATTGATAACAACCTTGGGTTTTTGTTTGTTTTTTTTTTTTTAATCACCATTATAATTACATGAATCATCTTTACCTGCATTTGGAAAATTGCAACATGTTGCTTCAGGACTGAAGGAGCAAGACCGTCCCGTGTTCTTTTTTCCTTTTAATACAGAAAAAGCACACCTGTCTGGCAGGAAGGTAGGAAAGTATCAATGACAAAGTGTCGCTTATTTCAGGGCGAAAATTAGAGGCTATGAACACAGAGCTGTTGAAGACTTCCCTTTTTCTTTAATACTTGTAGGAAACTGGCTGGTGTTTACATGCTGCATAAAGAAGATGGCAAAGGCTGCTAGTACTTGTCTTGCTCAGAGGTGGTAACACAGGGGCACAACAACAGCAACAGTTTTATTCATTCTGTTTCAATTGTGTCACTGGAGTGAATTTAGGTTTTTCAGCCGAGATCTGGGCAATAGACCCCTAAACGGTCAAGACCCCCAGTTAATACTTGACTTCAGTTGTATTTGACTAGAACTCCAAGCACCTGATCCCCAAGGTGGTTGTAAGCTCTTGGGAGAAATGCCTCTCAGCAAGAGGTGTTTGCTTCCCTTAAAGAGAGCCCGTCGTCTTGCCGAATACTGGTCCGTCACAATAACCTCCAGCGCTAGATAAAAACGGTCTGGACATTTTTTATACAAAACTAAGTTACATTGTTATTTCTTCGTTTCCTCTTCCACATTTAGGACCAAAATACCAGGTAGCTACAAGCTCAGTGTTCAAGCTTTGTTTTCTGTAACACTAGGAAATACTTTACCATCCCTTTCCCACTTAAAGCACTGGTAATGACTCCACTGATGCCTGCAGCAGTTGAAAATTGCCTCACGTCACTTCTCGAAGGCAACAAATAGCTGTATCAGATCAGTCACATTTCAGAGCAAGAAAAGACTTACATTTCCAAAATATTTATGTGGCCTTATCAGGATTATCAAACATCAACCTCATGTGGCAATACAGTAACTTAGCAGTTTTCCATCACCCTGAGGAGACACTAACTTACTTCATGCTCTCTCCCGAAAGCCAAACCGCGTGGGACCTACCAGACCCTCCCTGAGAGCAGAGGACAGGCATCTCTAGGAAGTAAAAGGGGTAATAGGTACTGGAGGGTTTGGAGGGAACTGCCCTAGATAATAACAGTGCATCCCAAAGCTGTTTGTTACTTGAGCTGACTTATCTCTTCCAATTCATGTGCAAAGCTGAAAGCTGGGTTTAAGGCCAGTTACTTAAGTTTTGCTCATTCACAGTAATAAATCTGGAGCAATCCAACTGACCGCTATAATCCTCAACAAATACTGCTAAAAAAGTTAATCAAGGGCTACATCTTTCTGCCCCATCTTCGTCAAAATTCCAAACAATTATAATGAGAACTTAGCCTACAAAGTAATTGGGGAATTTAACCCCATACTGCTGGAATGCCTCCAGAAGAGAAAAAAACCCAAACCAACCTACACACCAACAACCCCCAACACCCTCCTGCTTTTCCTATTTACTTTCCCTTTACACAAAAGGATCAAAAAATAAAGCAAGATTTCCTTTTAAAGGTAGTGCCCATCAGGGTTCTGTTCCATAACTTGATTCTTGTTGGAAGATGAGGGGAAAAAAAAGGAAGAGACTAAAAAGATGCGTTCCCGTAAAACGGTGGCAACTTTTTTATGGCATCAGGAAGGAGCACAAGTGACCCCTGAACAAACACAGCTGCATGGGGGGAAAAAATGACACAGCTAGGACTGGTTCAGCCTGGTTCCACTACAGTCAGATGAACTAATTAAATACATTTTGTTTCAGTGTTTATGTATCTTTTAAAAAGCCACTTGAGATTGGCCCGGTGGGGAAACAAGACCTGGAAGCTTTCATAAAAGCCACTTAATAACACACAGGTCCCAAGCAATAAGGGCCACAATCTGACTTACAGCTCAGATCTACAACTTTGAATGGAAAAGCATCTCATCTTCTGGCAGCAAGTGCTCTAGAGGAAGATGCAAGACACCAGAGAAGGCAGACATCAGAAAATCTGACCCTGTTAGGTGCAAAAGCTTTTTTCACAGTCTTTTCAGGATTACGTCACGTCATCAGAATATTCTTCCCAGCTGCACCAAAGTCAACCTGCTCTTCAGTCTTGCCTTATTCCCCCGCATACGATTGCTCTGTACAACACTTTGTATATGAAAAGAAGGGAAATGGGTTAGGAGGAGGGACCTATTTTTTATTTTCCCTTTCCCCCCTTCTTTAATCCTTGAGTACCCATTTGGTTTTGGTTAAGAAATAAAAAAGAAACTTCTCATCTGCCTTCTCAGTACCATGAGTTATTTCATACACAGCCTTGTAAAGCGGCCTCTCCTCCTTTCCAGGGCAGGCGGGGGGATTTCCCCAAGCTCCCTCCAGCAAGGCACTCCCAAGGCCCCCCAGACCTCTCCTCCTGCCGTCCTGTTTCAAGTGGTGTTCCTGTAATCTCACGTGCCATTCAAGAGAACTGTTTTCCATTTTACTGTGTATAAATTTTCTGCTTTACTTTCCAGGACCGTGCCACTCAAGGCACATTTCACCTACCTGTATTAAACGTGAACAGTTCCCAGTAGTTTAACTGCAGCTCTGGGGCAGGCGCTGCAGGATGCCGCCTCAGTTCCTCACAAAGGCCTACACTCAAAGCGTAACCCTTTTCCCAACAAAATCAGTAACACCAGATAACATTGAGCAGACCAAGCACCCAGGCCTTTGCCCTAAATTCTTGTTCTCACTGCACCAGGAGGGCCACCTCTGTTCTTGGAGAGTAAGTCTGGATGAGGCAGGACTGCCACCCCCTCCTACTTCCCTCCTGCTGCACAGGGAGCTGAGACAGCTGCAAAATACACCGAGAGATGTCGATGTTTAGCATTTTGCAGTGTCATGACTTCAGCACACACCTTGGAGCCTGCACAGTGAGTGAAACATAAAAAAAGGCCACAAAAAAAAGCCCTCCTGGTTTAGGGAAAGCTCTATTAGAGTGATAAAAACAAAACCAACCCGTGGCAAGGAACCACACATGCTTAAACCACAAAACCAGATTAAGCCTCAGACAAACAACTGGCAAGGAAAATCCATTGTGAAGGCTCACACGGCATGTGCAAGCATCCTCCCTCCAGCCCAGGCAGGAGCAGGGCTTGCTTTAACCTCTGATCAGTGCAGCCAAACACTGACCTTAACAGGAGGAATGCTAAAAAGTAAAAAAGATACCAAGTAATTTCTAAGGGTTCACCAAATGAAAGCCCTTTCCATCAGAACACTCAAGGTACTTTTAAATTTAAAAAAAATAATCAGGCAACCCAAACAAAACCTCTCAGCTAATCTAATTCTGCATTTATGCTGTTTAAACACTGAATTTCTTTTTTTTTTAAGCTATTTGACTCCATTCTTCAGGGGGTTTGCCTGTTCTTAACAAAAAAAAAAAAAAGGGAAGACAGAAAAAACCGACTAACTGAATCACCTTATCTCAAACTCAATTAAAAGAAGGGGGAGGTGGAGGGAAGAACCTTCAGGCAAAGATTAAGCCTGGAAAATTTCAGCCTGAAAGGTGTTTTGAAATGTAAGTAACTGAAAACAGAAAGCGGGATGGAAACGCTTAGGCCAGCTTTAACAACCACGGGTAGCACACCAGCCGTAATAAAACGCTATCAGTCAGGATTTCGAGTTATTACACAGCGAGGACTCGGGTTTTGCAGAAAACATAAATATCAGAAAGTTCCTTGGTACATCTCACCTTGAATTCTTCCCTGATTACCCGCTTTGTGCAATCCATCCTGCCCTTGTCTCCTCCAAGCACAACCAACCCTCCTCCCCCGCCCCCCCAATCCAGAAGGACTGAGCCTCTTCCCGAGAGCAGCCTACGCCGGCCCTTGTGCTGCTGGAGAAACCGCTTCTGCTAAGGATAAACCAGCCTCCTCGGCCTTTAGAAGCAAGGTTGCCCAGGCTACCTGCCCAATTTTGCCCAGACCAAGCATAAATTAATTCAGAAAACGTAGCAGAATTCAGAAAATGTAGGAGTCTCCTAATTTGTGTTGACTGACATTAATGAAAACAAGGTGATTACGGCACAGAACAGCCTTCTGCCTCTCCACGCGAGTATCTTAAAAATGGTACTGAGCACAGCTGGGAAGACCTACTATCTGGCAGATTTTACTATTATTCTCACAGGTTTCCCCATCAGCTTTAAATTTTGAAGAGGCACCTTTGCCCTAGAAGCGTGCCCGGTCACATTTAAACATCTAACACCGCAAGCGCATCTTTGCCCAGTTTTGCCACTGCTGCACTCACGCTTCCAGAAGAAGGGCTCTCTGACCAGCCCCCGCCAGCTTGTTTACCGGGGCCGACCCCCCACCCCACCCGCGGGCGTGCGCTGACACTGGCGTGCGATGCCGCGCTCAGGATGCCTACTGCCCCCTCCTCCTTAAAGGAGTAGCATCTCACCGCGCTGGGCTGCCGCTACGTAGGCCGAGATGCAAGGGATGTGGGCTACGTCGCTCTTTAAATATCTTTGGGGTGCAGGATAGGCTGGCTGGGGGTAGGACAGGCTGGGCACGCGACTGGCGCGACTCCTTTGACTACTCGTGCGCCTGGTCCCCTTGCAAACCCAGCACGCT
>NW_010254310.1:0-642 GCF_000690775.1 Eurypyga helias
CTTCCAACCCAAGCCATTCTATGAGAATTTAGGCTATGAATTTGATTTTCTGCAGTACAGCAATCGTATTGTTATTTGTACAGCTGTGGTGAGACTCATCATCTGGCCTTTGTTCTTTATCATGCTTCATATTAAGTTGTTTCAAGATATTATGAGAGGAAGCTACTCAAAAGAATAATAATGTCTCTCTTTTATGTATTTAAAAAATCATTTGTGTTTTAAATCTTAGGCAGCTCCTTTTTGTGTCTTGCTTAGGGCTACTGGTACATGTTGTTAGAAGAACTCTGCCAGTATTACCGCATGTTTGTCCCCGTACCAGTTTGGTTCCGTTATCTTATTGCCTATGGGGAGCTGAACAGTGTACTAGGATGGACGCTTGGGATATTGCTGGGCCTACTCTACCTCATCCTAAAAGTACGTAAGCCTTATATTCCTCTCAAACTATTTTGCAGTAATTATCACTGGCAATTATTCCCATGGCATCCTCAAAGCCAAGCTTAGGAAGTGTGGACTGGACCATTGGACAGTGAGGTGGGTTGGGAACTGGCTGGAGGAAAGAGCCCAGAGAGTTGTCAGTGTGGCAGAGGCTGGTTGGAGGCCTGTGAGTAGTCATGTCATGTCCCCCAGGGGTCAGTGCTGGGT